>NC_090070.1:11438426-11453426 GCF_038355195.1 Osmerus mordax | reverse complement strand
TGATGTTGTACGACAAAGTCTTTTTAAAATCCAAACCTCCCATTGCAGTGAGGTTTCTTCATTCATAATCTAAGTAGACTACATAAATGGTCAAAGTCAAAAAAAAATTGGGTGGCACATAGTCCTGGTTTAGCACAAACAATATCAGGGTATAGACCCAGTTGTGCATTTGTTTATCCCCGAACTTGAAAGATGATCATTTGCTCTGCATAAGAAATGGTGTAAACAGACCCCGCTATCAAATTAGGGTTAGGGGTTTGTTGCCCTTGGTGGTGCATGTTTGTGGTTTGGCCTGTCGAATATTTTGGACTAGTAAATAATTCATATGGCCTTAGCTCTAAGCCAGATAAATGCTCAACAGCGTCACCTTGAAGTGTTCATTTTCTAAATTTAAAATGTGTCTTGTGCTCCAATGTATGCTGCTACCGGGCTGAAAATGTGCATGTTGCTCCATTGAGACATTCCATGCAGAGTGTGACAATAACATTTAAAACTTGAATATAATTCTTTTTACAGTTCATTATGCAAACGTATGAAAAAAAGACATGCCAAAGTTTACATTTGTCGTTTTTTCTGTTGATAAAAATGAATGGGAGGAATTTGCGTATAAACTGCACGTAAAACAGGGATTTGGTGTATATATCGCCCGCAAAATAGAAGTGTAAACCCATGTCATAGATACGCAGAAGTATGAGACTGGGTTGGCTTCAATGTTCTTGTAACAGGCATAACTGTTTCAATACGCAGTAACAGTGCATTGACAGTACTCTTTACTTATTTGCAGAACCACTTATTTTAAGCTACGGACTGCCTGCATCTTGTCATTGTTGCAACTTTTAGCAAAGACAGAAATGTCTGTTTTTTTTTAAATTACCATGTATTCAAAGTGTTGCTCAAACACAAAATTGTAGTTGTGAAAGAACATGACTGGTTTAACTGAATTCCTGTCAGGAACCACAAGCGTCTACAAAATGCAAAGAAGTCTTCCTGTCCTGATGGGGCTTGTTGTGACTGGATAGACGAGCAACGTGTTTTTTTCAGACTTGTCTCTGCAAAACGACCACAAACTATAACTGTGACGTACCAACACGACATATGCGCATGGAGAGAGGAATCTCATTGGTGGAAAAGTCTTTTTTCTCTCTCCGAAGCGTCCTCACCCACCTGAGGGTGTTCCTCCTCAAACTGTCTTATATTCAAATTCACTCAGCAGTGACGAGTCGTAGGGAGAGTACACAACAACAACAACACATTGAGTGTCTCTCGTAGCTTCAAGATGGACCTTCTGCTAACACTGCAAAACAACACAGTTACCGTAACCATAGGGGCTGTTGCTTTGGTTTTGCTGCTGGTCAACTGTTCGTACCGGGGAAGACGCAAGATTACCAGCCGAGAACGTTTACCACCTGGCCCAGCTCCGGTCCCTATCTTCGGGAACATGCTCCAGATAGATATGAGCCAACCCTATCGGTCTTACATGGAACTCAGCAAGACGTACGGGTCTGTGTTTACAGTTTGGCTGGCGAGCAGAGCGGTGGTGGTCGTTTGCGGTCACGAAGCCATCCGGGAAGCTTTGGTCAACCAGGGGGAGGCTTTCAACGGCCGAGCCAACCCACCGGTCAACCTGAAGATCCAGAACGGCCACGGGGTGGGGGTCAGCAACGGGCCGAGGTGGAAGGTCCTGCGGGCCTTCTCCGAGGGGTCCCTGAGAGGGTTAGGTGTGAGGGGGGGGAGGAGCCTGGAGCAGAGGGCCCAGGAGGAGGCTGAGCAGCTGGTCGGGGCCTTCGGAGAAGGTGGACGTTCCACAGTGAACCCCAAGAAGCTCCTGTACAATTCCATCATCAACCTCTTCTGTTCCTTGTCCTTGGGGCGAAGGTTTGAACTTGACCACCCGACATTTCGGCTGTTTCACGACGCCGTCTATTCGTATTTTGATTTTATATTGAGCCGAACAGGAAGTTTGTACAACTTTTTCCCCGGTGTCATCGGTCTCTTTCCTGGCAAACACAGAGTGGCCTTCCAAAGCATTGAAAAAGTCAAAGCTTTTTTAATACAGGAAGCGGACAGTCGCCTCAAAAACCTGGACACCTCCAACCCTCAGGACTTTCTGGAAGTGTTCCTGGTTAGAATGCTGGAGGAGAAGGATCAGCCTGACTCAGAGTTCCACTACGAGAACATGTTTGGCTGTGTCTGGGATCTGTTTGCCGCCGGTACCGAGACCCAAAGCTCAGCTTTAGCCCATGCCTTCCTCCTGATGATCGGCCACCCTCTGATCCAGGAGAAGGTCCAGAAGGAGATCGACGAGGTGATCGGCCGGGACAGGCCGCCGGCCGTCAGCGACAGAGTGAACATGCCGTACACCAACGCCGTCATCCACGAGATCCATAGGACCATGGACCTGGCTCCCCTCGCCGTGCCCCACAAGATGAACTGTGACGTGGACTTCTACGGCCACCACATCCCCGAAGGCACCGTGGTCTTCCCCCTGCTCTCCTCCGTCCTGTCCGACCCGCTGCTCTTCAAGAACACGGACCGCTTCGACCCGGAGAACTTCCTCGACGACGACGGGCTCTTCCTGGAGAAGGACGGGTTTCTGGCGTACGGGCTGGGGAAGAGGGGTTGCCTCGGAGACGGGATGGGGATTCCGAAGACGGTGGTTTTCCTGTTCTTCGTGGGCGTGCTGCAGCGGTTCTCCCTCAGAGGAACCGGACCTGCGGAGGACATAGACCTGAGAACAGTGTCCTACAGTGTGGGCAATCTAGCACGCCCCTACGAGTGCTACGCTGAGCCCAGGGATGGGTAAGCATCGTGGGTCTGGTCTGGGCCACACTGCTCTGAATGTCTTCACAACGTTTTTTTTGTGCTGGTAAAAATAAAGCACTGCATGGTGTCTTTTTTCTCGTTTACTTGATTTAGTTGGGTTTAACTGTTCTGTTTAACACACTGATATGCTCTCAGTACACATCACAGTACAGGAATTTGTATTTGCATTAAGTAACTTGTCCAAATGAGTGAATCAAGTTCAGGCATGGCACTCGGTCAGCATGCATCATATCACCCATCGCCGTGTTCTCAGCCCATAGACTTAGCTCGATAGGCGGCGCTATAAAGTCGCACACATGCACGCACACACATCCTCGATTTACCTTCGTGTTTTCTTTGTTGATGTCACCCACCACATATCTGGAACAAGGTCCCTGAAAGCTGCAGGTCTGCTGAGACACTCAGCTCCTTTAAATCCAGATTGAAGACTTTACTGTTAACTGTTGCCTTGAATTGAGCCAGGTACAAGGATATCAATCAATTTCTGCATTGCATTCCTGCATTAAATTTTTTTAACTGCACTGCAACTTTTATTCTTTTATTCTTGCTTTTTGACTGTTTTTTATGTTTTATTGAATGTTATTAGTTGTTTTAAATCTTGGTTTTTTTTGCATTATGTTTTGATGCTTTTAATGGTTTTATGTGAAGCACTTTGAATTGCCTTGTTGTTGAAATGTGCTGTACAAATAAACTTGACTTGACCACCATCCTCTTCTCCCGCATGTTGTCTGTCTGTTCTCCCCGTGGGGGATTTAACTCGTTGCTCCCTGCCTCATGTCATGCATGCTGCAGTGAAGGCAGGGAGCGCTTCCCCATGTACATCCATTCCGCCAAAGTTAAACCCATTTTTCATGTGTATGAATAAATGGTGAAATTAATCACGTGAGTGTCTTAACTGAACTGGTCGCTATGACCACTTCCCTTCAGTCTACTTGTTCTGCACCTGCTTACACACAATATATTACTGACACACACAAACCATGGGTCCATAGGACGCCCCAACATAATTAAACGTTTGTGTACATTCTATAAGAGTCCGGGGGGGGAGGGGGGGGGCACTATTCTATGTCCTGAGAGAAAGGACTATAGTCAAGAAAGAACGGGAAGTCGATTGTTCTGGAACAGACTGGGGACTGTCTTTGAGAGAGAATGTGAGAACGTCTTTCAGCGTGCTGGAAGCACTGATGGCCCAACGTCCCCATGACAACATGGATGTCACGGCGACAGCCGTGCCCCCCTGTTGTTTTTGGTTTTGCCCTGCCCTAGTGTTTCCCTGTCATTGTCTTCACCTGTGTCGTTAGCTTCATTGGGTCCACCTGTGTGTCGTTTGGTTCTGTGTCTTTAGGTTTCTGTTTTGTGTCCAGTCTTTGTCGTGTCCTTACTACACATGTCTGTGTGAGTACCCTATCTTTTTCCCTGGCTTTTCATGATTAAACCCTTTGTTTTCAAAATGGCTGCGTACTCCCTTGCATTTGGGTCCTACCCCAACTCACGCCCTGACAATGGAGGTCGGAAATCTCTCTCCGCTATTCATACCATGAGCAAGGAAAAGAACATTCACACTGACCTAAAGTAGAACGTGTACATATACTGTATGTATTTGCGTTTTCATGTTTTATTGAACAGCTTTTGAACGAGAGCTAGAGCTATGCGCAAGTTCAGTCAGGCAACACCGATCCCTGCACCCGGGCATACTGGATAATGTTTCATTACTTACTCCCCCCGCTAAGAACGCTCTCCTTTCCCTCTTTCCT
The DNA here is from genome assembly GCF_038355195.1 of Osmerus mordax. Taxonomy (NCBI): domain Eukaryota; kingdom Metazoa; phylum Chordata; class Actinopteri; order Osmeriformes; family Osmeridae; genus Osmerus; species Osmerus mordax. The sequence continues at coordinate 11,448,849 of NC_090070.1, read as the reverse complement.
ATGTTGGGCTGTCATCTGGGTTTCAGTTTGAGTAGCACTCCCGTCTATCAATTAATGCCGTCAAAGGATCACATGATCCCGTGCCTTTAAATTCGATTCTCTCCCTGTGTAGTTTGTCCATGCTATCAAGTCCACCTCCTCGTCGCCTCCCTGTGCCTTGTCGCTAATCTTCGGCGCTTCTACCTGGGTCGTTGACTTCCGCCGCCACCGCCAGTGTCTGGACTGAGACAACACATTTAGACAGCACTGTTACAAGAGAGAGTAAGACCCAGGGCCCAGGTTGGGTTCAAACCCAGGCCGCTGCGGTAAAGCCTCATCCTACAGGGCACTTCTGCCCTGAGCCAGCAGGGCGCCCTTACACTAGTACTTATAAACGCTTCAATGGTTTAGATTACCAGGCTCGATTTGGAAATTACAGATGCTTGGTAAGAGATTAAGAAGCATGTAATACTGCGCAGTTTGGGTTCACAAATATTTCTGCGTTTTGGAAATGTCCTTATGAAGCAGAGAATTGTGGTACTTAAGATTGATATCATATGCATGTCCACTGGACTGTGGTTGACTTTGAAAAGGCACAAACAGCACTTTGCTCCAAGAGGATGACTCCTTGATTTGATACCACAACTTGTATGTTCCTCTCCTCTACTTCCCTCCTCCTCACCTTCTCTCTTGTCCTCCACCAGACCCATAACATGAAAGGTCTCTGGTAGGAAAGACTGGAGACTGGAAAGAAAGAGGGAAACAGAGAACTGGTTAACAGTGGGTTGGTAAACCACGGGGAAAAAACTAATTTCCCTTTTGCTTGATAACAAACACATCTCATGATGCTGGTTTTATTCTTGTATTTTTTCGAAACCATTGGAAAGTTCCAGAAATACCTACTTCTAAATCTGATGGGAGAGCTAAAGGAGGGTAAGTATGTGCAGAATTCTTCAAGTGATGGAACTGTCTTGGGAGCACAGACACCCGTGCTTTTGTTGAACACCACACCATACCTCAAGTCTTACATTCCTTACCTCAAGTCTTACGTTCAACTCTGGACACAAGTTTCTAAAGAGACAGGAATGTGTTTTTCAACTATTGGGGATCAGCTCTGGGGTCAGTTGGTCTACCAGACCAGTTTGAGTCTACCTGCCCTGGGGGAAGTGGGGAGGTATTTTCTCTATATATTTTTTCTCTCTGTCTATCTCTCTCTCCTCGTGTTCCTAGAACAACACATCTGTTATCTCCAAACGTTCCATCTAAGCCCCGCCCACTTCCTTCCTCCCAGGGCGCTCTGCAGGCTCAAACCTGCGTCTTATTTGGCCGGAGAGCAGCCAATAAAAGCCAGAATTGTTACTTGGGTGGCAATGCGACAGCTCTTATTGGCAGCTATTAGAAGCAGGGGGAGGAAAAGCATAACACTTACCAGACATCCTGGGGGGGAGGAGGGGGAGGGGGAGGGGAGAGGAGAGGAGGAGGGGAGAGGGAGGGGAGGGGGGGGAAGGGGAGGGGGAGGAGGGGGGGGGGAGGGAGGGGAGGAGGGGAGAGGGAGGGGAGGGGGGGGGGAAGGGGAGGGGGAGGAGGGGAGAGGAGAGGAGAGGAGGAGGGGAGAGGGAGGGGAGGGGGGGGAAGGGGAGGGGGAGGAGGGGGGGGGAGGGAGGGGGGGGGGGAGGAGGGGAGAGGGAGGAGGGGGGAAACACGATCATGGGAATGGAGGGGGAAGAAGGGATGAGGTGTTACGTGAGAGTACAGGACAGAGAGGAATTGAAAGGAGATGGGGGGAAAATAGCAAGAGTTGGCAGAGCGATGGCAAGAGAGAAAACGTTCTCTCGTTCAACAAGAAGGAGGAGGGGGGGAAAAGGAGGAAAGGGGGGGGACAGGAAAGGTAGAGTGAGACGGACAACCCCACATAAGACACGGCAGGATTCTGAGAGCTCCCCAAAATAACTTGTCCTGAAACACACACCCCGACCTGGTCTTACAATCGGCCATATTAAAGGCTGTTTGTGCCCGACCCTTTCCTGCAGGGTTGACGGGTCAAAGGTCGAAGAGTGCCAGCCCCCTGGCTGAGGAGGGGTTAAAGCGAGCTTTGTAAACGCAGGTCGCAAGGGGAGGGTGTTTGGTGTGTGTGTGTGTGTGTTGTTTGTGTGAGGAAGGGGGGGGGGAGGGTGTAGATACGTTAAAACTCTGGTATTTGTCAGTACACGTATGTTAGTATTTGGATCCAGTTGATGTGTACTGTTTGTTTGTGCAAAGGTAGGGGGTTTTGTGTGTGTGTGTGTGTGTGTGTGCTTTCCAACCTAATTTGTTACATTTTGCCCGTGTTAGAGGCAGGATGAGTTACGCCTCAGGTAATCCTGCAGTGACAACATGACTCAGCTCCACCCTTTACCTCTGTTGTAATCTTTAACCAACACACACACACACCTACTCCAGAATTCTGTGTGATGAGCAGCCCCTAGCGTTAATCAAATACTCAATGTAAAGTAACACAACCACGAAATATAATTTATAATAACAAATACAATACAACTATTTCCTAATTAATTTGTGTGTGTCTAGTCTGGGGTGGTCTCTGTCTAGTTCCTCCAGAACTTTAACAGTTCCATTTAAGTGTCTCCATTCCACATGGTAGAACGTGGAACCCATTACTGGGCTGGGTAAAACGAGACCTTTGGGTTCCACTCCCTGAATGAATGGGCGATTAAAGCTAATTTAATTAAGTGCATTGCATTTAAGCCAGGAAGGCAGAGGGAACAAGGGGAGGGGGGTTCTCATGAGAACGAGGTACAGGAACTCGGAGGTGTGGAAGTGTGTGTAGGGGGGGACGTCCATTTGAGAACCGATCGAAGGAGAGTTTCACCATGTGCTGAAAGTTGGCCCGAAATTCATAATTCATCTGTGCCTCCTCAAAGCTGATGGTTTTGCAAGGGAGCTTTTGAGCAGTCATGTCCAAATATTTACTACACGTGTCCAGGATTTAAATAGAAGACACCCACAGCAAGATAATGCGTCATCCTTCGCTGAGGTGCCAAGTTGCTTTTGTGCCAGAGCCCTCCTAGACTGCTGTTAGGCAATACAAGAGACTAAAAACATTCATCTCTCTCTCTCCGCCTGTCTCCCCCCCCCCCCCTCTCTCTCTCTCTCTCTCTCTCTCTCTCTCTCTCTCTCTATCTATCTATCTATCTATCTATCTCTCCTTCTCTCTTTCTCCTTCCCTCTCTCTCTCCTGTTCTAGCTCAGGTCCGTCAGTTTCAACAGCAGGAAAAATGACAGTACAATTGGGAACGTTACATGTAAGTAAGTAAGACTTTATTTATATAGCACATTTCATACAAGAATTGTAGCTCAAGGTGCTTTACATAAAATCAATTTGATGCATGTGATGCATGTGCTGGGGTCGTAATATGGAAAAGTTGTCTCTGCATGAGCACACACGCTCGCACACGTGTTTGCACACACACACACGCACACACACACACGCACACACACGCACACACTGGCCAGTTAAAGTTATTATCAGCCCAACAATCTGTCTGCACTTGGGTTTCTTCCACTCTCCCCTCTCCCCCTTCTCTCCATCTCCTCTACCCTCAGCAACTCTTGAGTGCTTTCATCAATACCAGATTTGTCAGATAAACACACACACACACTCCCTAATGGAACCATGTTGGAGGAGTTCATGGGGGGGGATTGTATAACCTCTCACCCGCTCACCTCTTCTCTCACCCCTTCACCTCGGATCTCGCCCATAAAGCCGGTGAATGAATGAATAGCCTTCATCTGTAAACGTGGAGTGTAGGAGAGTTTCCCTCGCTCCATCAGGAACAACTTTCCTCCCCTCCTCCTCTTAGTGTGCCTGAATATGTGTTTTCTTTAATGTAATGTTAAGATAAGCCTGGATGAAAATCAGACAGGCACCAAAATACCAGACCATTGACCTCAGACAGCCGAACTAACAGATTACAGCCCCAGGACCTCGGTTCTATATTCGTTGGACCGGTTCTGGCTTGTGCAACCTGGGCTGTCGTCGCTAAGGCAACATGGCCGACATACCTGAGGCATGAGCCTGCGAGGGGGTCGTGTTCCATGCTCCTAGGGTTTGTTTGGTTTCTATGGTTACAGGGTTATGGAATCGGACAGGACCCCCGTAGCACCTAAAGATAAAGGAGGGAGGGCAGAGGGAGAGAGGGAGAGGAGGGAGAGAGAGAGAGAGAGAGAGAGAGAGGGAGAGGGAGAGGGAGAGGGAGAGGGAGAGGGAGAGGGAGTCCAATAGGAAACATTTTAGGAAAAAGGGTGTAGAGTAGTTAGACAGATGGATGAAACATCTTTTTCACCATGTAATGCCTGCTAACAGTTTAGTTTTACGTACCTGACTCATACGAGTGCTTCATAAAGGGAACAGTTTGTGAGTGTTCAGGCCACAATCCAACTCTCCAACGAGCAAACAGAACTCTCAATTATGGGATGTAAACCCATGTTTGTCATATTTTCCTTTGGCTTCAGCTTTTCACCACCGCTTAGAAAACACAAGCCCTCTCTTTACTGCACACACCAACATCACTGAAGAACCATCAATTGTGGTCTTTGGAGAAGGTTGTGTTGTGTGTGTGTGTGTGTGTGTGTGTGTGTGCGTGTGCGTGGGAGTGTGTATAGCGTTTCTTAAAATTACTGACACCAAAGAGACATTCTACTTTTTTTACATTATATTTTCTCATTATGCTTTTCCAGAAGCAAATACACATTCATATCAAAAAAACATTCCATACTATTTTTTTTCATGAAAAAAAAACAATACGTTAAACAAAGACACAAAAATTTTCCCAACATAAACAGGGAAGGTAATTATTGTAATATTGAAAATATTTCAAATATTTTCCGTCCCTCTTTCCGTCTAAAGCCGAAGCTAAAGATTTCTTCCAGTTTGTAAGTTTGAGGGTGGACAAACGCACACCAGTTGGAGCTGCTATGTTGGTGTTGGAATATTGATAACATTGAGAAAGACGGCAAAAGAAAAGAAAATATAATTGAGAGCGTTTTTGAACAATGTTGTGGTGAGTTTCATACAGAGTGGTTGCAAGGTATTACCCAAAAGCCCATTTCATAACATTTAATATTCTTTCTTCACAGTTCCTTTGTTTTCAATCGACTGAAGCTGAAGAGAGAGAGGGAGAGAGGGAGAGGGAGGGAGAGAGAGAGAGAGAGAGAGAGAGAGGGAGAGAGGGAGAGAGGGAGAGAGGGAGATTGCAACATGTTCTGAAATCCCCGATTCCAGACAGGAAAAGAAGATAAACAGATCAGAATGGTGTGTTTCCTTTTTCTCTGAACTTTTCATAGTCTAGCTGGCTGCAAGCAAGCACAACAGACCTGCCAACACAGCCAAGACCCTCTCTGACCCCAAGACCTTGACTGGGTGAAGTAAAGAGAGGAACAAGGGAAAGGCAGAGAGGCAGAGAGAGAGAGAGAGAGAGAGAGAGAGAGAGAAAGAGAGAGAGAGAGAGAGAGAGAGAGAGAGAGAGAGAGAGAGAGAGAGAGAGGCAGACAGACAGGGAGAGAGGGAAAGGGAGAGACGGGGAGGTGGGGTGACAGAGAAACAAAGTGAATGAGTGTGAGGAGAGAGAGAGCATGACATGTAAGAAAGAGAGAGGGAGAGAAAGAAAGAAAGTAAAGACATGAGGAGAGAAAGAAAGACGGTATGACCATAACATAACTACACCCTAACAAAGCTTCAGAGCTGAGGGTGGTGTTGGCGGCCATGTTGTCAGAAGGACGCGCTCAGTAGCCAGAACAGGAAATGACTGCCTGCGGCTCCAATACACATTTTAGTAAACGGCTCGGAAACATTTCGGGCTCTTGGTTGCTTTTCTCAGCGTGTGTGTGCGTGGCGCTTTTATAGTTGTTTTTTTGTTTTTTTTTGCGGCGACAAAGGTTTGAGAGACGTTTTGGGACTGCGTTCAAAAGGAGAGGCTTGAGGTCTGAGGAGGAGAGAGGAATGTTCTTATGGGGCTCTGGCGGGAGTTGGATCAGAGGGCAGATGATGTGAAAGAGAAGAAAAAAGAAAATATGCACATTAAAACAACAACAGTAATACTGGAGACACAGCAACAGCGATATCCATGGTATAAAATACAAAGAAACATTACATAAAAATACCTAGTAGTAATCAGCTCAAGGAAGCAGTTTTCGCGTAGACATGACTAAACCAAGGCACAGATTAAATCTCTTTATGTCTTTTCTGTTCAATAGTAATTTAGTGTTTCACAGCAAGTTCAATCACCCTCTGGGTGGGTGGGCGCGTGCGTGCATCAGTCTTTAGTACCGTTGTTTTGCGTTCCAAACACGGACAGTTAGCGTTTCGAAGGAACTCAGCATGTTATCTGAGATAAAACGTTGCGTTTGTAACAAAGGCTGTAGCCAGGCCAGGTTTAAGACGGGCAATGTGTCCGAAACAGTCGCGGGTCAGACAAAAAGTTTCACATCAAATTCGATAAACAAACAAACGAGACAAAACACATCCCCCCCCCCCCCAGCCTTCAAAGTGCATGCTGCTCTGTGCGATCAGACGGCGGCGTCGGCAGGGTGGAGCCCACCTTCACCAGAAAACCCACGCCCCTCTTCTTCTCTCGAAATGTCACACGGCCAACAGGTGGAAGCGAAGCGGACGATGTTTCGCCAAAAAGCAGCACCGGGCGGACGACTGCTCAGTCGCGAACACGTCCTGTGTCCTCAGTGCAAGAGTCTCGTACACCAGGGTACAGCGTGGGTATTATGCCTGGCTTTGTCCGTTTGTGTCGCCAAGTGCAGTCCATGTGAGTCCTCAAACACACACACACGGGTGTGTGTGTTTCAATCTTCCATCATTCTCCCTTTGACCCCTCGAGGCCAAACACAGTTGCTAAGCACGGATTCAATTGCAGTTATTTTGACGTCAATGACAATGCAGCTTAATAACAACAACAAAAAAGCCTAAGACACAGTCAAGTCAATGCGAGAAAGCACATCCGTTTCGCAAGACCCCTCGGTTTGGCCATTGCACTCGGTTGAAATACTTGGTCGAGTTTGAAGACATCGAACACGCTTTCCCTTCCTCCCTAGTGGATTTAAAGGGATCGTTTTTGAGTTCAAATGATCCCTTTTGGTGTCTCTGCAACCACTGTCGGCGCTCCCACAGAAAGGGGAGGCAGCATGGATCAGTTCACACCTCACTTCCTGCCCTCGGGCCTCAGAAGTAAGACGGCTTCATAGACACGATGTTGTTGTCTGACGAACAACGTCCTTGACCCTGAACGAGGGGAGCCTCGCACTCCAAAGCGCCGTTCTGCGGCGAGGGCGGCAGAACCGGGGCTTGCGGACGCTCCGTCTCCGCCAGCTTGAGGGGCGGCGTCCCGGTTCCGCTCCCCCCGGTTCCTCCGTTCCCGTTCTCCACGCACGTTCTCACGCCCTCCAGTTCCAGCGGGCTGAGCTCCGCCGGGTCGGGCTCCGGGTCGGCCTTGGCATGGGCCCGTCTGCGCCGGAGGAGCAGCACCGCCCCGGCCACCACCGCCACCCCCAGTACCAGCGCCAGGGCCGCCAGGGTGAAGACGAGAGCGGAGGTGATCTGGGCGGGGTCCTTTACGATGGGTTCCGGGGAGGAGATCAGCTGGCCGGCGGTTCGCGCCTCCATGCAGGAGCCCCCGCTCTCGTTGGGCCCGCCGCCCCCGCCGCCCACCCTCTCCCCCATGGGGCTGGCGCAGACCGAGTAGGTGCAGTTGGGCCGCAGCCCCCGGAGGGTGTATTCGGGGTAGTTGGCGGGAACGCTGAGGTACATGGGACGGCGGTCCGGGCCGGAGAGGTTCCGGTACGACAGGCGGATCCCCCGGATGTGTGGTCGCGTCTCGATGAAGCGGTGGAGGTCGAGGAGGATGGAGGTGGAGGTCACCTGCCGAGAGCTGATGTCGTCGGGGTCGGGGGTCGTCACCGGCCCCGCCGCCGCGGCGGCCGAGACCGACGCGGAGTCCTGGCGCGCCAGCGGCTCCAGGGCCTCCTCCTCTTCCAGGTTCTCGCAGTACAGGCCGGATGTTCCCGGCGGGCACACGCACCCCATCTGCGCCCGCGGGTCGAAGTGGCAGGTGCCTCCGTTCAGGCAGATGTTCGGGGGGCAGATGTGCTCCTCGCCGGAGGAGCTGGGGGCGGGCTGGGGCGGAAGTCCCTCAGGGGCGTCCGTTTCCGTGGCCGACGGATCCTCGCTGGGCGGGGGCGGCGGAGGGGGGGAGGCGTTGGTGTGCGTGGTTTCCGGGGACGTGGTGGGCAGAGGGAGAGGAGGAAGGGTACTCCCCGCGTCATCGCTCGACGGAACGGCCAGGAGCGTGGTGCTCGGAGGGCACCCGAAATCCCGCTGGTCCAAATCCGCCAGCTTCTTTCCGGCGTTCGCCGGCGGGAAATGACACCGGGTCTCCTCGGGACGCCCCAGGGTCACGCCGTTCTCCCTCAGCCAGGTGGGGAACCAGGCCAGGGGACAAAGGCAGTTGAAGGGATTCTCGGCGGCCGTGATCTGAGACAGCCTGGGCAAGTGCTGCAGGATCGTCTGGGGGAACTCCTGGATGTTCAGGCCACTCAGATCCAGCACCTGGAGCCCCACCAGCTTCCGGAAGTCCTTCTCGCCCAGCTCCCGGAGGGGGTTGACGGCCAGGCTGAGCTTGATCAGTCCCTTGGCCGCCCACAGCGACAGAGGAAGCTCCTCCAGCTTGTTGTGGGAGACGTCCAGGTCGTGGAGGTTCCCAAGGGACGCCATCAGCTCCTCGTCCAGGGACGTGAGCTCCAGGGAGGACACTTTGAGAGACTCCAGGTGGGGGGTCTGGAGGTCCTGAGGACCCAGGGTCGGGAGGGTGTTGAAGCTGAGGTCCAGGAGGAGGAGTTTGGGGAGGTGGAGGGACGGGAGGACGGAGAGGTGGTTCTTCTGGAGCTTGAGCTCCAGCAGCCCCTTCAGGTCCTCGAACGCCTCCGCCTGGATGCTCTGGATGCTGTTGCCGTGGAGATACAGCCTCTCCAGCTGGACCAGGCCCGAGAAGCTGTCCTTGGAAACGTGAGAGATGATGTTCGAGGACAGATCCAAGTTGCGCAGGGAGGACAGGGGTTGGAAGACCCCATCGGGGACCTCCGTGAGCTCGTTCTGGGACAGGTCCAGCAGCTCCAGCTGGCCCAGCCCGGTGAAGTCGTCCTGGGCCAGGGTGGCGATGCCGTTCTGGAAGACGTACAAGTTCCTGGTGGTGGGAGGGAGCCCGCGGGGCACCTCGCTGGAATGGCGTTGGATGCAGAAGATGAAGTCGACCGGCTGGCAGGTGCAGTCCGCCGGGCAGCCTTCGGAGGAGGCCGGGGAGGACAGGAGGAAGAGGAGGAGGAGGAGGAGCGAGCGCGGCATGGCGGAAGCCTTGGGTTTCAGATCTGAATGGATGGAAAAGAGGATGAGAGGAATGGAAAAGGTCAATTTCAGCAACATGGTCCCAACAACAATGAGCCTGTGTGTAAATGTCAGAATCTGAAATGTAGTTGTTTCATGTTGTGTTTTCATAAACGTCTCGCCAGAAGATTGCGTCATGTGACAGAGAGGCATCGAGAACATGCGTCAAATCAACAGAGTTCAGAAGTGATTTCCTTATTTCTTCCCTCTTATTTCTATTGGTTGTTTAATGAGGTCAGAGCAGGCTTTTCCTCATCCCTCACTTCCAGTCTACACACACGTACACACACACACGTACACACACACACGTATACACACACACGTACACACACACACGTACACACACGTACACACACGTACACACACACACGTACACACGTACACACACGTACACACACACATACACTAAGTACATGCACACACATACTCATGCGCAAATGCACACGTACACACACGTTATTACACACTCTATCACACATCCCGCTTGTTGACTTTCTTCATGACGTAGCTGTAACGAATATCACCGTTGAAGGGGAAGTGAACATACACAGCCTAATCTTTCAATATCTTCCCTTCCCTAACACATTCAAACAGAGTGTGTGTGAGGTCATACCATGATCTCACACAAACGCACACATGTCAATCCTGGCTCCCTTTGTGCGCACACAGTCACTGTGAAAACCCCCACACACAGACGACCAGGACCAGGGGTCATAAGGCCCGACAGACGACCCAATCCAGCCCACCCATGGTGACCCGGCGTCGGGTGAGTGAGAAACACGTTCAGCCTCTCGCCAAGTGAACTGGCCCGTCTTAAAATGCCCGGGCACACAGACACAAGTGCGCACACACACACAGCTGCCACACACGCACGCATGCTACCTCAATCAAACACACACACATAGCCAAGCATATGGACGCCATACACAGACACTGGTAACAGAGAGAAAGAGACAGAGAGACAGAGAGAAATAGAGAGAGGAATAGACAAACAGAGAGAGACGG
>NC_090070.1:11430926-11433426 GCF_038355195.1 Osmerus mordax | reverse complement strand
CTGTAGACAGAGCCATGAGGAGGGAGAGCAGACCGTTCTGTTGACACAAACCAGGTACACACACACACACACACACACCCCACCCCTTCAATTACAGATCACAGCTGGATTCTGTTACCCAAAAGGCACTTGGCTCATTTGAGACAGCGGAGCCCCATAAACCTTTTTCCTCCTGATAAGAGAGAGAGAGAGAGCCAGAGAGAGAGAGAGAGAGAGAGAGAGACAGAGAGAGAGAGAGAGAGAGCTAGAGAGAGAGAGAGAGACTGAAACACACCGATGCAAACACTCATTTTAATCCCCACTCAAACACACAATCCCAATCCCCTTAAAATCTCAAACGGGCCAACCTCCAGTCCATTGTTGACCTTCGACCTTGGTTCCCTCAAACAAATACATCATCACATACATTCCACCCCTTACACACACACACACACACACACACACCGGCGGCAAGCTCAACAAACCCAGCCGACACACTCCACTAGTAACCCTATACACCGCTAGCAGGCAGTACCTCTGTGTAAAACACAGTCCCTACGGGCTGTTTCCTGGGCTAAGGTTACACACAGACACACACACACACACATCAGCATGTTCTACACAAACACGTACACATTCCAAACAAGGTGCTTCCTGGGTTTTGAGGCTCTGCGTTAAACTGTTGCTGATCAGGGCTCGTTAGGGTGAAGCCAGGGACAAAGGATGAGAGGGGCCTCTTAGCAGACGTACGTCAGAGTCAGGTTACGCTGTCTGTCTACAACCCCAGGAGGGGGAGAGGAGAGGAGGAGAGAGGAGAGATGGGGGAGGTGGAGGGAGAGGAGAAGACAGGAGGGGAGGGGGAAGAGAGGAGGGGAGAGGACGGGGAGGAGAGGAGAAGAGGAGATAAGGGAGTGGAGAGGAGAGGAGGGGGAAGAGAGGAGAGGAGGGGAGAGGAGGAAGAATGAAGAGGAGAAGGAGATGAAAGGATCTGAGGTGTGGAGGAGGACAAACGAGACAAAGCTCAGGAAGAGCGGGGAGGGAGGGGACGGAAGGAGGGAGGGGGGGGGGAATAGAAGAGGAAGGGAACGGGTATATGTGTCTCAGATTCCCTCGGTGGGTCTGGAGGAGAGGACCATGAGAGGGGGAGTGGTGTGTGAATGCGTTGCAGTCTTGGAGCTGGGAGATTGCTCAGACTGCATGTCTTCAGTGAGGCGATGTGAGCCAAGCCTCAAACTGAGTGCTGGAGATGTCCATGCAGAACATGTCAAAGTAAACACGCTCGTGTTTGTGTAACCACAAAACACACACACACACACTCCACCACCTTCTGTTCTTTCTCTCTCTTCCTCCCTCTCTCCCCCTCCCGCCCTCTTTCCCCTTCGCTCCCCCCTCCCTCTCCTTCTCGCCCTCCTTGTCTTTGTGTTGGTGACAGCCTATGATTCAGCTTCTTGCTTGTAACCTTTTAACAGTCCCACTCCACCACTGGAGATCATAACTTTGATGTGTGCGTGCGTGTCGAGAGTAAGAGAGACAGAGGGAGAAAGAGAGGGAGAAAGAGAGAGGTAAAGAGAGAGAGAGAGAGAGTCAGGTATGCGACCATGTGTATTGTTAACGTCGGTGATATAGGAGTTGTACTAAATATAAGTTGACAACTTTGGCATTCCGCTCTTTCTGGGAGATGCCTGTGTGTCTTGGTGTCCTCGTGAGATATGTCCGTGATGCCAGCTATGCAACCTGAGGGGACAGCACACACCTTGTCACAATACCTTCCTGTCACCTCGCAGAATGTGTTTGCAATCTTTCGAGCGGTTATGTTGAACTCCAATGCAACTGTCAACTAGGTGTGGTCCCACTCGAACTTTACCTTCCTGACGGTGTGTGTGTGTGTGTGTGTATGTGTGTTACTCTTTTTTTGAAGAATACACTTAAAGAATACACTGACACCTATCAGTCAACAGTCAAATTGCTCTCATTCATCATTCTCTCAGAAGGTATGGAGTGACACAACCTTACTGGTACAAAGAAAGTATGACAAAGAATTAAGCATTGAATATTGATAACGTAACAGAATGTTACAGGAACAGAATCTGGATGTAATCAAAACCTCAGATGTGGTAATGAATTAAGAAGGGATGAGTAATTAAGATGGGGTTTCTAGTCGAGGTCGCTGAGTTGTTGTATTTCAGGAGCAGGAACATTCAGATACGTCGATACATGTTTAGAGATTGTCCTGTTCCTGCCTCAAGGAAAACACGCACACACGAATGAGCGCATCACACACGAACACACACGCAAGCACACACACAAACACACACGCAAGCACACACACACACACGCAAGCACACACACGCGCAAGCACACACACACGCAAGCACACACACACACGCACACGCAAGCACACACACAAACACACACAAACTTGAGCATGTGGCTGTTTGGGCATTCCAGTTTTTCCAGCTTATTTTCAAATGAGAAGAGGCTTGTCGGCGTGTGTGTATGTGTGTTATCAGAGTGTGTGTGA
>NC_090070.1:11365926-11425926 GCF_038355195.1 Osmerus mordax | reverse complement strand
GGAGTTCCCTCCTGGGTCAAGGGCAGTGTGTCAAACAAAGATCTGTGTTGAATTTTCACAGGGAATGTTGAAAGAAAATAGTGTGAATGTGACAGAGCAGCAAGTTAGGTATATGACAGTTAGGTTACTGAAGTAATTCTACAGTACTACTAAGTTGAAAAAGCAATTTCAGGCAGCCTTTCAGACAGGTTGGAGGGATTGTGTCATAGGATCTGTTATAATAACACCATGGAGTGTGCATGTGCATGTGTGTGTGTGTGTGCGTTTGTGCGCGTTGTGTGTGTGTATGTGTGTGTTGGTGGAAACACTCCCCAAATGAGTTGCTGGCTGGCTGGTCTTTCTGCACAGCTGCAGCAGGACTGGAGTCTGGACTTTCTGGCTGTGTGTGTGTGTGTATGTTTGATAGAGAGTGTGTGTGTGTGTCAGGGTGGGGGGGGAGGGGGGTGGGGGGGGTGGGGGGTTGACCCGAACGAAAAAAGGAGAGAAAACAAGTCCAAAGATTGAGTGCAGCTCAAAATGACGGAGGGCTGATTAAGCGAGCTGGCTGAATGACAGAAACAAGAAAAGGAGAGAGAGAGGGAGAGAGGGAGAGAGAGAGAGAGAGAGAGAGAGAGAGAGAGAGTAGAGTCCTACGAGGACTAAATTCCCTGATGAGTACACACACACACACTGACCTGGGGAGAGGGTTAAACCTAAGCACCACAGAGCAGAGGTAAGCCCTGCTAAGACGAGAGGGATTTGAGCTGATGCTGTTGATAACAGCCAGATCACTCAGCTCTGCTTCCACAATGGCTGCTCATCAGACAGGCGTCTTATTTAGCTTAAAGGTGGATGAAACACACCCACACACACACACACACACACACACTTTCATGCTCATAGCCTCACATACACAAACACAACTGCATGCGCACACCACACGCATTCACACACACTTTCCACAATCCTCTTCATCTTGTACCTCTTAACTTCCTTCACAGGGTTATTAACTCTTTTTGATTGGGGAGCTCTCCTTCGGGGTAACCCCCTATTTAGTTGTCATGGTGGCATGACCCGAACACTTATTAGCTGACCCCTGGGATATAGTCCAAACTCCAAACGGGGGGGTGGGTGGGGGGTGGGGGGAAGATGTGGGGTTAAGCCTTCACCTCCAAGTGGCCCCTGTAGTATCTCACAACTCCGTAATTAAATTGCTGAGACACCAAGTCAGGAATGTTTGCTTTTCGCTCTCAAAGCCTGCACTCTCTCCTGTCCTCCTTCTCTCCATCCCACCATCTCTATCTTTACTTTTCCCATACTCATGCTTCACGTTCATGAGAGCTTAGTTTGTTTTAGTATCTTAAAACCAAACTTCGTTTGACATGTTTTATTGCGGTCTGTATTGGCTACCGCACGCGCTGAAGGACTTTTGACGTAGTCAAGTTGGCATTACTACATATTCACAACCGCAAAATCTATCATCTACATTTTGTATTTATATTTTTTCTTTACTTTTTAAATGTTATTTGCGAAGTTTCACCACTTTCTCCTCTGTTGTTCTGTCTTATCTTTCATAATAGCCTAATTATTGCATCCTACTTGGATTTACGGTCTGAAACAAACAAGCAAACCGAAATAACAACGCAGGTTATTAGATAACGCCCTATAATCTTGCAACAACTTCATAGGATCTTTGGTGTGTTTTTGTCTCGCCCGGATCATCTCCAAACTGTCACCGTCTCTCTGCGCTTGGCGCTGGAAAGTGTGAGGTGTACCTAATCTCGTACAGTGAGATTAATTATGTGCAACACACAAATCATCTACCGTATCAAATCTGACCACACTTCAAGGATTTCTAGACGAGTTGTGGTGGACATTGCCTACGCTTTTCCTTGAAACGGCTACATCTAAGCAATCAAACGTATTAAGGCATAATGTATTCACTGCTCATTGATTGAGACATACTCCCTCCAAACTTCAGAGTTCAAAGGCAAAAAAGCGAAACGTTAAAATCTATAAATGGGTCAAATTTGACCCATTTATCTAGTATTCACCCGGCCATTCTCACCCGGCCAGTTCGGATTTAATAGCAAAGCATGCATCTTAACCTTACGAACACAGAAGTGCCCTTTGGAGTGCGGTCGACAGAGCAACCTGTGGAAAGGGTATTATTTGTTCCCGAATTTGCCCTGAGCGTTACGTTTGGGACATAGTCGGTTGAAATCTGAGTGTAAATATGGAACACATACCTTAGCGGAGAGAATCGAAGGTCGCAACAACCCCCAAAAATGCGTGTAGGCTATAGACTTATTTAGTTGTATCCACTTTTACGTCGTGTCGAGGAAGTGACAGTAAAAAAAACACAAAAATCATGCAGTGCTTCTCTCCAAAACGTTGGCAAAGTGTGAATTAAACGCAGCAATGCGTGCGCTGCAGCAGGCAATCTCTCTGCGTTCAAGTTGCGGAGCCGAAGTCGGCGAAACTTCTGCGTCTGGTATGAAGCGCGCACCAACTTTTAACAATAGCGCTCATTGAAGAGACCCGGGCGAGCTCTGACTGAAAAGTTGGAGGTGGGAGGTGCGACTGAGGTGGCGGGAGCGCGCAGGCATTCTCCGCGTCCACGTGCCAGAATTCAGCTCAGAGAGACACCTGTGAAAATATGGGTTACAGCACACCAGATCGAGTTGAAACGTTGGTATTTAACCGCAGATTACGTTTTATTTATCTTCCCCAGATTGTCAGTAGGCTATTTGTCCCACAGTACAGGTAGGTTTATGTGTAATTGTCCTTGAAAAGGACTAAAATCAATCATGCATGGGTGTGATTTTTACACCAAAGTCGGCCGTGAACGTGAGATTGAAGATACACGTTTCTAATTTAGTCTGTCATTTAGGAATAGTGGCAGTAGAAATGTTGAACATCACATCAAATATTGATATTGGGCCTAATTGTTGTTGCAGCAGCCTACAGCAAATCTGCCCCTTGCATTATGGTTTTTACTTTCCGTTCGTGAGACGGTATTTATACACGGTATTGGTCTAAGCTGCTGCGACACGGTATACTTCCATCCGTCACGCGCCCTGTCAATGGACTGTCGGTATGGTCGGTGGAGACACTAAATAAAAACCGTTTGGTCACGGTGGGAACGCTCGAGAAGCAGGTTGAAGTGTAGAGACTTTCCATCACAGCAGGTGACGTCATACACTCGGAAGCACGGACTTGCATTTTCAGCTGCATATAAGGAGGACTGTGTGTACTTGTGTGCACTTGTGTGCATCTGTGCGCATGTTTATGCCTCTGAATGTGTGTGTGTGTGCTTGTGTGTGTGTGTGACATTTATGCATTACAGCAGACCTGTCTTGTGGTGACCTTAGGTGAACTGGAAAGAAGATATAGATAGCAAAGGGCCCCTCAGCCCAGGGTGTGTGTGTGTGTGTACGTGTGTGTGTGTTTGTCACTGATGAGTAATGCATGTAGCAGTGGCAGCAGCTCAACCCACACAAGTTTTCGTCGGGCGAAGAGCCTGGAATCAAACCCGCGGTTCACTTGACATCTACACGTACATGCACACGCCCTGGTCAGTGTGCAGGTGGCAAGGTAAATGTTTGACCGGTATCCCCAACCTTCATCTCTGATGGGGAGGACGTCACAGGCAGTGACCTTTACTGACGCAGTGTGACATGTCTGGAGGTGGAAGGGGACAGTGTGGGATCAGAAGCCTGGAAGAAAAGCTGCTTTATGTGTGTGTGTGTGTGCATTCACGGGAACGATTGCCCTTGTGTTTGCTGTCTGCGTGTGTGTTGACTCCCTGTGTGTGTGTGTGTGTGTGTGTGTGTGCTGTATATGTAGGTGTGTTTGAAAGAGGAACATCATTTGACCAGAGTGCGGGAAGACAAACAAACCAGCTGCGACAGCATGAAGGGCCGTGATTGGCCCTCACACAGAGCAGCTCCAATCCCAGGACAGTGTGATTGGTTCTCAAGCAGTCAGACGCTCTCTCACGGTCAGGCCCAAGGCCATCAGGAATAAACGCTTCATCATTTAGATGTCACATTGACCCTCTACACACAAACCCCCACAATCATGAGACACTGTAATACTTCACCAGAGAACTCTTCATGGTGGGTCTTGGTGTGATGAACGTGTGTGTAAGATGCAGAACGTTACTCGTCCATCCACCGAAATTCTGCCTCCTGTCCATTTCTGCTCCTTGAGTTTCTCCTGCGCTGTCGACAGGACGTGCTGTGTTTGTGTGTCACTTTGGATAAAAGTGTCTGCTTGATGAATGGAATGTAAATGTTGAGTGTGCAAGGAAGGCTCCTGGAGGATAGCAGGGGTGGAGAAGTGTGTGTGTGTGTGTGTGTGTGTGTGTGTGTGTGTGTGTGTGTGTGTGTGTGTGTGTGTGTGTGTGTGTGTGTGTGTGTGTGTGTGTGTGTGTGTGTGAAAGAGAGAGTGTTTATGTGAATCACACAGCCAGGGGCGGACAGGACTTGACCCCCTCGCCGAGCTCCACACATAGCGGAACTGACTTCTCACAGTGTTATCCCTCACTTCTCCCCTCGCCCTCCCTCCCCTCCCCTCCCTTCCTTCATTCCCTCCCCCCCTCCTCCTTCCTTCCTTCCTTTCCTTCCTTCCTTCCTTCCTTCCCTTCCTTCCCTCCCTCCCTCCCTCCCTCCCTCCCTCCCTCCCTCCCTCCCTCCCCTCCCTCCCTCCCTCCCTCCTCCCTCCCTCCCTCCTCCCTCCCTCCCCTCCCTCCTTCCTTCCTTCCCTCCCTCCCTCCCTCCCTCCCTCCCTCCCTCCCTCCCTCCCTTCTTCCTTCCTTCCCTCCCTCCCTCCCTCCCTTTCTCACTCTTGTAGTTTTACAGGAATGTAAATATGACAGAAAACTTTGGGGTAGTGAGAAGGAGGAGTGGTGAGTGTTTATGTGAGTGTTTCTATTTGTGCGTGTGTGTGTGTGGGGGGAGGGGGGGGTCATGTGAGTGTGTGTGTGAGGGGAGCTGTGAGTGTGAGTTTTCTTGTGTGTTCATCTACAGTATGTTCATGCTCCCTTGTGTGTTTTCCTCCGCTAGAGCGGACCACATGCTACAGGGATGAAGCGCTTTGACGGAGGGGAAAACGACATGACACAGTGGAATCCTGGCGTGGAGCTCAGCTCCTCAGGGAACACAGCTCAGCTCAGGGTCTGGTCACACGCCAGGAACACGGCAAGGAAGGGGAGCAGTATGTCTTCACTCTTCCTAGCTCTCTCTCCCTGTCTATCTCTATCTCTCTCTCCCTCTACCTCTACCTCTCTCTCTATCTCTATCTCTCTCTCCCTCTACCTCTATCTTTATCTCTCTCTCCCTCTACCTCTCTCTCTATCTCTCTCTCCCTCTACCTGTATCTCTATCTCTCTCTCCCTCTATCTCTATCTCTCTCCTTCTATATCTATCCCTCCCTCTCTCTCTCTCCCTGTCTATCTCTATCTCTCTCTCCCTCTACCTATACCTTTATCTATATCTCTCCCTCCCTCTACCTCTATCTCTATCTCTCTCCTTCTATCTCTATCCCTCCCTCTCTCTCTCCCCCTCTCTCTCTTTTCTTGCAGACCTTTTTGTCGCCCCCCCCTCTCTCTCTTTCTCTCTTCCCTCTCTATTCTCTGCCTCTGGTGTGTGTTTGTGAGAGAGAGACTCACTGCTGGTGTATTAATAGAACCATATCCCTGGTCTGGTGATGAAGTTACCACCTGGATCCGTTCACGGCCGGAACTAATACGTTTACACACCCACACAAATGTCACACACATTACAGTGTGCAGCAGGGTTAGGTCAGGATGTGTGTGACAGCGTGGGAGGGGCAGTCCTGAATGATGAAGTGGAGAGAGGAGGAGGGAGAGTAGGAGGGGGAGGAGGAGGGGAGGAGGAGGAGGAGGAGTAGGGGGAGGATGAGAAGGAGGAGAGGAGTTGGAGGAGGAGGAGGAGGAGGAGGAGGAGGAGGGGGAGGAGGAGGGGGAGGAGGAGGAGGAGGGGGAGGAGAAGCAGGAGGGGGAGGAGGGGGAGGAGGAGGAGGAGTCCTCCTTGTGCCAGAGTCACCTGGCACAAACAGCCGATTGGAATGGAGGGGGGGGGGGGGAAGAGAGGAAGATAAAAGGTGGGGGGGGTTTAAAGGAGGAAGTGATTTCCTTCAACAAATACAGGGGGGAAGATGGAAGTAGGGGGGAAGAGGAGTTTCGTGGAATTTTGTAGTTTTTCCGCCTCCCTGTTTAGAGAGTGAGTGAGTAGAGTGAGAGAGAGAGAGAGAGAGAGAGAGAGAGAGAGAGAGAGAGAGAGAGAGAGAGAGAGAGAGAGAGGTGAGAGAGAGAGAGAGAGAGAGAGAGAGAGAGAGAGAGAGAGAGAGAGAGAGAGAGAGAGAGAGAGAGATCATGGGAACTCCTCTTCAGTCTGTCCTACAGACACTCCAGTTGTTAATCACATCACTGTTGTTGTTGTTGTTGTCATCAAACGACCTTCACCCAACTTTAACTAACAGATGTTTTAGACATTTACAAAGTGGATTTAAAACATACTGGAAGTTCATCATCTATATCATTCGAAACTTACAATCACAAGAAACAGATGCTCCACTGTAGTGGGAACAAACTGCCTCCATCTTTAATATAAAATGGAAATGATTCCGTTTATATTTTTTTCTGGATCTGTTTAATGAGGGTAAATAAATACTATTATGGAACTTGATACTATATTATACAAACTATATTATATAAAACATTCTGTAATGAATGTAAGCGTTTTGCTTCGCTTCAGTGAGTGCTGTAGGTACTTTGATTAAAGAAAAGCTGAAGAGTATTCAGTAAGCCACTAGGTGTCAGTATTTGTACATAAATATTCAATAGTCATTGTAGCAAAGGTGTTTTCGTGGAAATATATATATAGGAAGGCTGGGACGTACTGAGATATCAGCAGGTACTGTACAGTGACAGTCGCCTTAAAGAAAGATAAAGACCTGTTGAACAGGAAGAAGATTATTAAAACGTTTTCAGCTTTAACCAAGAGAAAGTAAGGTGACACTGGTACAGAATGAGCATCGCTCGCAAAAAAGACAAGATATTATCAGAAAATACACAAATTATCAGAGAAAGAGACAAGGGGAAACGAGTGAGTATTAATCTGGTTGGTTATTTTGGTTTGCTAATCTGATGTTAGTTTTATCTTTACTTAGTTCAACCA
The DNA here is from genome assembly GCF_038355195.1 of Osmerus mordax. Classification (NCBI taxonomy): domain Eukaryota; kingdom Metazoa; phylum Chordata; class Actinopteri; order Osmeriformes; family Osmeridae; genus Osmerus; species Osmerus mordax. The sequence goes on along the minus strand of NC_090070.1, from coordinate 11,418,742 downwards.
ATCATATCTTTAGTTGAATGTTTCTCAATAATGTATTACCTTCTCATATAATCTCTGTTTCTTTACAACACGCTGTTTTATAAAACAAAAACCGTAAAAATGAAATGTATTAATCTGTCAGGATTATTGAGCCACTGTGAAAGTTATACAATACACCACATCAGCATGAACAGCTTTTAAAAAAATGAAATCTTGTCTCCATGTCAGATAGAGGCCCTGTTTGATTTGTGTGTGTGTGGGAGTCAGGTGGCTGAGTGGTTAAGGAATGAGGCTTGTAATCAGAAGGTTGCCAGTTCGACTCATGGCCGTGCAAAATGACGTTGTGTCCTTGGGCAAGGCACTTCACTCTACTTGCCTCAGGGAGAATGTCCCTGTACTTACTGTAAGTCGCTCTGGATAAGAGTGTCTGCTAAATAACTAAATGTAATGTAAATGTGTTCCACCTGTTTCAAGCTAAAAACATTGCTGTCATTCTGGAATTCTGTCCACAAGGTGGCATCTGATGCAGATTCTGCTACAGTGAGTGTTTCTCATTTCATTTATCATATTCATAATTGTAAAATAACTGAAATTAAATTACTATGCACTGAATGACCACATCCTCAAATTCTTAAACCGTCTTTCTGGTAAGATCTGTCAGGGGCGTCGAGCCACAGTGAGAATTACAAAACGTCTCTTGAGTCAAGGCAACGTGAAAATATGGACGGTAAGGTTTCAGATTATGTTTCTTTTCTCTTCTATCAGGTAGAAACAACATAACATAATCCATGACAACAGAAAATCTCCATATGATACTTGTAACTCATGATTGATGTACTCTGATATTTAATATGATATGTAATTCACTGTGTGTCTACGCAGCTCCAGAGCAGCTTCCTGATCTGAGGATTGTTCTGGTGGGCAAGACTGGAGCAGGGAAGAGTGCCACAGGAAACACCATCCTGGGGAGAGAGGCCTTTGTGGTGGACTCCTCCTTTATGTCAGTTACTAAAGAGTGTCAGAAGGAAGAGGGAGATGTGGATGGAAGGAAGGTTGTGGTGGTAGACACCCCAGGTGTTTTCGACACCTCACTCTCACCAGAGGAGATGAAAGAGGAGATAGTCAGGTGTATTAACATGTCAGTTCCAGGACCCCATGTGTTTCTAGTGGTGGTTAGACTGGGGGTGAGGTACACAGAGGAGGAGAGGAACACTGTGAAGTGGATCCAGGAGAACTTTGGAGAAAACACTTCAACATATACCATCTTCCTCCTGTCTCATGTTGATGACCTCAGTGGGAAAAGTGTCGCTGAGTCCCTAAAACCATGCCCAGAGCTACGACAGCACATAGATTCATGTGGGAAGAGATATCACTGCTTCAACAATAAAGAAGGACACCACACTCAGGTGGCCGAGCTGTTAGAGATGATAGACAAGATGGTGGAGTGGAATGGAGGGAAACACTACACCAGTGAGATGTATGAATCTGCTCAGAGGAGGATCAGAGAGGAGGAGAAGGGGAGGAGAGAGGAGGAGGAGAGGAGGAGAGAGGAGGAGGAGAGACTGAGACAAGAGCAGGCTGATAGGAGAGCCAGGGAGGCATTGACAACCAAACTGTTAGCAGGTGGTACAAGTGTGGGTGGGACTCTTGCCATCGTTGGGACTGCGTTAATCTTGACTCAAGATGGGATATTTGGGTCTTTAATGGTGGCTGGGGGACTTGCAGTTGCTGTTGGTGGCTGGTTGGCAATTAACAAAATAAAAAGTTTATTTAGAAGAACTCCATGGGTCCTACTACGGGGGTCAGATGGCTGAGCGGTTAGGGAATCGGGCTATTACTCAGAAAGTTGTCGGTTCGATTCCTGGCGTGCGAAATGACGTTGTGTCCTCGGGCAAGGCCCTTCACCCTAATGTCCCTGTACTTACTGTAAGTCGCTCTGGATAAGAGCGTCTGCTAAATGTAAATGTGAAAAAGCAAACAAGTGGAAATGAAACCAGTCCTTAAATTACAAAAGAATAGTCAACACATATAATCAAATTGCCGCACAATTAACTCTCTAAACCATGGGGTCTGCTTAATGCATTTTTGTTTATTGTTTTTCTTGTTGTTGCAAATATTGTTGCTTGCTTTTTTCTACAGGAAACACTGGCACTTGTTGAGGTGCATGTTGTTAAATTTGTAACTTGTTTAACTACATGCTCTTATGGGTCTTCCCTTTGGTACCTATTTGCTTTTTACAATGTATGCTTCATGTTTTGGCTACCCGAAATGTTTTGGGGCTATCTTGTTGTTATGATCAGTGACCTATGCATTTTTGTAAAGCTCTCTCTTGGAAGTCGCTTTGGATAAAAGCGTCTGAATAAATTAATAAATGTAAATGTCAGGTTTTTCTGTGTGTACCCTGAGATGTTAGTTTTTGATATTGTCTGTTTGATAGAAGAATCTTCAATTATATATATATAAAAAAAACATGCATATTGGCCCTGTTGTCTTTCTATAGTACGTTATTTATAACATTAATCTGTATCTGAGAAATCATTGAAATGATTCAGCCTTATGAGGTGGCACATCAAATGTTTGATGAAAACTGGATTTCTGTTTAAAATATAGTAAACACATACTGTTCCTCTATTGGAGAATTTCACGTCAGGAACTGTACTTTACTTTAACATTACTGTCTAACTTTAACCATTAAATTATGACTTTTATAAAAGGTAGCAGGTGAATGAGAAGCAGTGTTTGTGGTGTTTTCCACGTGTGATTCACACCCTGTGGACAGGAGATGAGAGGCAGCAGATGCCTCGACTTCAGTGTCCTTCAGAAGCTCATCTTCATCCAGACCAGATACAACAGCTGATCACACTGCTGGTACTGAACAGCTGATTACACTGCTGGTACTGAACAGCTGGTTACACTGCTGGTACTGAACAGCTGATCACACTGCTGGTACTGAACAGCTGATCACACTGCTGGTACTGAACAGCTGATCACACTGCTGGTACTGAACAGCTGATCACACTGCTGGTACTGAACGAGGGAGCGTGCAAGAACATAAACGTGTGTCAAGGGATGCCTGTGTGACTTAATTTTTATTATATGAGCAATAAAACAAAATATTACACTAAATGTCTCCCACACTTTATTCAACAGCCTTATATATTATTAAACAGGCTTTTAACACAATAATATGTCTTTCCACTGGCAGAAAAGGCTATCAAAAGGTATGCAACAATTTTTTTTTTAAATGAATACAAAAGATTGTCCCCATTACCCTCTAAAAGCAATCATTCAAACAGCTCAAACACACGTGCCAGCAACATATTTTAAAGTAGGCCAAATATGAAGAGTCAACAAGAAATTCACATAATATCCTTCAGAATTTTTTTTTTCCAATACGTTGTCAGAACAGGAAATGCTGCCCTAGTCACCTCAGGCACGGAACGCCCGGCTTCCTGTTCTCCTCCCAGTACCACAGCAACTGCGCCACGTCCTTCGTTGTCACGGCAACCACCCGCGACAGAGCGCAGCGCCGTAGCGCGAACAGGGGATTGACCTGGAACATCTCGACGCTGGGCGGGTTGGTCGGAGAGATGCCCAGGAGCTTCAGGCACATCCCCAGGTAGGCGTCCTCGATGTAGATGGGCTTGATCCGACAGGACACCCCCAAGATCTTCTTGGGGATGTCGATGGACATGACGTAGCCCAGCCCCAGGGGGTACGGCGGGTACTCTGGCTCGGCGATGACCTCCTTGGGCAGGAAGAACTTTCCGTTGGGGTTTCTCAGCACCGGGCTGTGCCACCACACTAAGCCCGTCATGTAGTTCTCCCGGGGCGCGTCGAGTAGCATCGTCACCAGGTTCTGGACGTTCAGGAACATGTCCGAGTCGATCTTCATGGCGTAGGAGGCGCCGTGGCAGCGGGAGCTCAGCCACTCCAGCATGACCATGGTCTTGATGGTCAGGTTGAGGTAGCTGTCCATGAAGTCGCCCTGGATCAGGTCGCGGTGCGTCCGGCTCTCCTGCCTGACGTTCTCCAGCTGCTGCTCAGCGTCCGAGCCCCCAGGGAGGCCGAGCAGGAAGAGGGTCAGCACCAGCTGGCCCCGGACCAGGGTCTCGTTCCCCCACGTCCTCCGGATGGCGTCCCGGGCAGCCAGGTTGTGGGGCGCCACCGGAACCATGAGTACCAGAAAAGGGGACTTGGTCTCACACACGCCTGGCTCGTCCATGATGAAGCGGTAGTTGCGCGGGTAGGCGACGTGGTACGGGCCGGGGTCCTCCCATGGCACCGGACTGAGAGGCGTAGATGGATCCGTCTCTGTGCTATATTTGGTCGAGCCGGGGGGTTGTTCGGCACGTTTCTGGTCACCCAAGATCATCTGAACGTAGGGTTCCATGTCGAAGATGTCGCCCTCATTCTTCCAGCCAGTAATTATGCCTGTGACGATGATTGACACTGTAAGCAGGACACAGAAGAATCCATATCTCTGCCATTGTAGCTGTCCTGTCCAGATGTACTTCAGAATTTGTTGCCTGGAAGGAGAGGGAGAAAGATAAGGACGGTATGTGGATTGAAAACGATAGGCTGTTTTTTTTTTTTTATAAATTTTTTGTGTTCAATATTCTCCAGCAACCAGAAGAGGGTGCTGTTGAGCTGTGTCATCGGTGCTTGGGAATAGCTGTTCAAACTATTAGGTGGTTGTTTGCATAGTGGAGTAGGTGAATAGAATATTCGAAATCTCAACATTTAGTCCCACACACCGTGAATGCAAATGTTGTTTTAATCTTCAGGGTTATTTGTCGTGGTTCATGATTTCTCTGGTTGTTGAACAGATAATTTAATAACATGAAAAGTAACAGGTTCAAATGTCGATGTGAGCAAGTGTGCATGTCATGACCACACAACACACAGTTCTGTTCTCGAGTTTCCACGGTTACTAATAACCCACACTTGTTGTTGCTGTCATACATGTCAGGTCTTGTGTGTGGTTCTATACTGCTTGTCTAATCCTTATCCTGGTCATGTAGCTACTATATCCAGGTATTTGGTTATTGACATTATTTATGTTGCTTTGTGTTTTGCACTGGTTGCCCGCCCCTGACCCATGCCTATTTTTACTACGCCTTAGAAGTTACTTTTCGTAACACTTTTTGGAGTTCTGTATGGGGAGAACTGCCACTGTCGGGAAACTTCCGGGTTCGGAACTGGTTGCAGTTCCACTGTAGTTCCATATGAGGGCGCTAACGGTCGAGTGCAGAATGAATGGAGGTCTATGGAGCTATACCCCTCAAAATCCACTTTTATCAGGATATTTTTTTTTTCTTCTTGTTATTAGAATTTTTTATTCGAAAGGGGAGGCAAAACAAATACACATGTAAGCAAGGGGAGTTTCTATAGCCTAGTAGTGCATTGTGCGTAGCAAGCTTGAAAGAAAAAAAAGGATATGAATTAGGGGCCTGTGCCCCAGTAGAGTGTTATGTCTAACAACACCTCTGGACATAAGTACTCGTTCACCATTAGTATGAAATTAAGACAATTAAATCAACATTCTAAACTGCAGTCTAAACTCCTGTAAGAGTGGTGATGTTTCAGTCAGCTCAGCAGCGGTTGTTTTATCATCCGCTGTTGTGTTAAGAGCAAAACATGATGTTATGGAAGAGTGCCAGTCATAACTAGCATCATCCTTATGCCGTTCTGTAGCGGCATGCCGCTCTAAAGCCCCTTTCCCCCCACTACTCACGTCTATATCAATGCGACAGAGCTTACAGAAGGCATGATATTGATCTGTGCTGATAGTGCTTAGTGGCAAAGTCGAGTTCTGAACTCAACGTAGGTTCCATCAACATGACATCAACATGACAGCTTCCTGATTTACCCCCCTGCTTCAAAGTCAAGATGACTGTGTTCACATTAGTGATGGGTCGTTCGCGAACGATCCGGCTCTAAGAGCCGGCTCTTGAAGGTTAACGTCGGGAGCTGGCTCGCATATCTGAAGAGCCGACTCTATTTTTAATAGATTAATACAGCCTATAAAAACTAAATGATTATGAAATAATGAATTTTAATTGTATTTAAAATAATTGACTAATTCAAAGAACAACAAAAAAAATACTTGTAGGCTTAAAGGCGCACACGATCATCCTCACATTCTGTTCCTGTCAATCCTGCATGAGGGAGGGCCGAGCCAACTCACACAGTCAGAGAGTAGTCAAAACTCGGAGGAGAGCCATGACAAATCAATGCATTTTTAAAGATATGTGGTTACGGTCGAGTATGATTTGATAATTTAATTCAAATTGTTTTCACACCCATCACAGTCAAATTCATAGTTAAAACATGTATTTTTTAAAGAGCCGTTCGGGAGCTTAAAGAGCCGGCTCTTTTTGGTGAGCTGAGCCATACGAGCCGGCTCACGAAAAAGAGCCGGAATGCCCATCACTAGTTCACATCGCAAATTCCATAAATGTTTAAATTGTCACCGTTTCTGTTTGGAGGGAGATTTGTCTGACAATTACCTCATTGCCGATGTGTAAAGTTCCTCATGTGGTCTAGAAGCTCTCTTCCTGAGTCGTGTCTGTTGCGCTTGTTTCCATTACATCACAAACATCATGATCATGGTGTTGCCAGGATCCAGATATCTGTACATGGTGTATTTGAGACTAAAGCCACCTCCAATAGATTGTAAGTTTACAGGTCTTTTCCAGGCAAACGCTCACTTTTTGTCTACAACACCTGGCTGCAAGTGTTTGACCTTTTCCTGACTGTGACAGGTCGGACCGCCCCCTAGTTGGTCTCCACCAATCATTGCTCCCTTCCTGAACTAGGACGTATCCTAGAGCGAGCAAACATTTTTGGGTTAAGCAAGAGGAGTTTCTATAGCCGTGTAGTGCATTTTGCAAGCTTGTAGTGCATTTTGCAAGCTTGAAAGAAAAAAAATGAATATGAATTGTGCCCCAGTAGAGCTTTATGTCTAATAACACCCCTAGTTTAAGATGTGCATAAATTGACAGTGTAAACAGTAAACAAGCCTATATTGTATGTTTTGTCAACTTACAGGACTGTGTTGAGTTCATGTAAAAAATGTAGGCAAACTGGATTTTATAGGTGAAAGGATACCCAGAAACAAGTTATTCAGTTACAGTATATACTTTAAAAACAGAAAATCCAGTGGGTAATGGCCAATGTCAAACTGAACACCCTGAAAATGAGTGATTGTATAGGTTGTTAACTATGTTGTATTCCATAAGCAAGCATAACACCCTTTCAGACCAAAAGAAAACAATAAACACTGTCAATTTGTTGATGTGCTGTCACACCCTCCAGCAATAGGTGTGGGTGTGAATAGGTGCATTCGACATGGACTGCTCTGTGAAGTCGGACGTTCATGCTTCTCGTGGTTTGCTGTGTTGACGTCAGTCATGGCCGTTCAAGCGCTGTTTGCTTACTTTACTTCATTTATAATTAAACTTAGTCTTTCCGTTAGTGAAGAGGCGTACTAAAAACCCTTTCTTCAACACATTTTTAATTTATCGATCTCACGGTACTTTGATGGCTACGTCAGTGACCTAGCCTCGGCGCCGTCTCAAGTCGGACAAAAAGTCTAACCAGAATTCACTGTCTCAAGTCAGCCGCCTGCAGCCGCCTCAGTCCATGTCGAATGCACCTATTGTGTTTCGTTTCTGTTTGTCACCCTCACTTACCACAGTATGTGGACACGCCCTCCTGTTGTTCTCTTCCTGCACCTGACACCAGTTACTTATCAGCGCACCTGGGGGGTATTCGTCGTAGCTCGCTAAGCGGTTTAGCGAGCTAATTTTCAGGCTAAAATAAAAAACGCCCCTCTTTTTGGTTCGTAGAAGCAACTTACGATAAATCACCATAGTAACATATCAATTAGCACTAACCTGCTCCAGACCAGGCTAACGTAAGTGTAGCTGGATAAGCTTGCCACACCCCCGGAAAATAACATGGCAGCTCCCTTTTTGAGAGACCCAGTTGACCAAGGAGCTATATTTTAGTTCGATTAGCTTTCCATACCAATAGAGTTCTTCGCGATTGCCAAGATCCTTTATTTCACACGGATGAGTTCTTGTTTGAGCGATATCGATTCAGCCGACAAGGACTCATTTATTATTTGCAAGACCTTCTCGGGCCATACATTGCAAATATCACACGCCGCAGCAAGCTTTATGCTTTATTATGAGCTTATGTTGCTGTATGTGAATATGTAACGCTATGTTTTACGAAATGTCTTGTCTTATCTGTTGTGCCTGTGCTTTTTATATGTTTCACTGTGGGAGAGTGGGAAACGTCATATCGATTCCTTTTTATGTCTTGACATGTGAAGAAATTGACAATAAAGCTACTTGAAACTTTAACTGTTCTTCAGACTGCATAGCCTTGAGGTTTTTTGCGTCAGGTAGGCTATAGGCTACATTTTTATACAGTATAGGCGATGCAGAAAACATTGGCAAAGCCGCAGCATGCGTTGCTGTAAGAAAAGTGTACTTGGCGCTTAACCAGCTGATGAATCAATTCATCATATTCCCTGGCCATGTCCCAGTCAATTAAATCAAAGAGGGATTTACACATAGGCCTACATGCACATATATAGTAGGCCTACATGATATAAGCGCAGTATATCCTCATAATTGTCTATGAATTCGTATCAATTTCTTTGGCCTTGTTTATATCTAGCCTACTTATTCTGAGAGTTGAGATCATGATTTTCGCTAGCAAGATCTCATTCGATTATTAATTTCCATTAAGCCTATACCAGCAGGCACATTTAAAGAAATGTGATCTGATTGATTGGGGTAATGAGGCACTTAAAATGAGCCTATACATTTCCCCAAAACTTTCGCATTTAGCTTATTGGCAATTTCTTGCCAAGCTGCTTGTCTTGCTCTGGCAGCGGTGGCGGTGTTTGACTTAGCCATGATAATATACGCTTATTGTCTTATAGAGACTCATTATAATAGTTTGCTCGGATGGCGAGAATAGCCTATCACCGCTCTCTCTTTCGTATTTTCCGCCGTCATAACGTTAGAAAATCACGGTTTTGGTGATCGACCTTTCCTGCCTTTTGAAGTAGGACGTGCACGTGCAATTTCCCTGATAAGTTTAGCCTGATTGAAATTAACCACATGATTTGGATGCGGATCAGCCGTTGACGAACCGATATTTGCTATTCTCACTCATCTCGCTAATGTTAACGGGCTAAAGGGACAATTGATTAACTTAGCTTCAACCCTTACGACGAACGGGGCCCCGGTATCCATCAGCTCAGCAACCACCTACAAAGACCAGTCCGACCAGTCCGACCTGCCTGATTGTTAGTTTTCTACCAATGCCAGCCCAGTCTGCTTCAGACGCAGGAACTCGCTCTACCATTGAACTTCATTATTTAATAAAACAGATTATTTTTGCACCAGTTCCAGTTTCTGTCCCCAACCCTGACATGTGCAATTTATTATAAAAGATTACAGTGATCACCCTTCTATTGAGCAATTGCAAACGTATTAAATAACCAATCAAACTGTTTAAATAACAACCAGTGTATTTCTACAATTATGATGGAAACTGTATCAGGAGACACTTTAAGGTTTAAAATTCCAACATCACTTTTAGCGCTCCAAAAAACACATTTGCTAATGTTTTTTGTTTTTTTTGAAAGACCAGAAATTAGCAATTAGAGAGCTAAAAGTGATGTTGTAGTTTTACAACCAGGGGTCTTACAGGTTATTAAAAAAGATTCTAGCGGACAAGGGGCTTTGTCCATACAGAAGCAGCTGAGGATCTCAGTTCAGTTTAACTAATGTAGCCAGTAAAATACACAGTTGAGAAGAAGAAACAGGCAGTTGGCAACGTTATCGTTTTTAATCTGATTTGTTGAGCGAGGAGAGGAGCAGGGATGGGGGTGTAGTGAGGGTGGGGTAGCTAGGGTTGAAGTCAAGCTTGATGAGGAACTAAATACCCCCAAAACTTTTAAAACTTTGGAAGAAACTTGAGAGCCTTTCCAAAGTAGTCGAATCACAGGGAGGGGTTGTGTGTGGTAACTGGCTTTGTTCACGGATCTCGATTGTGGAATTTGTACAAGTGGCAGACTGTCACACCCTAATTCTATTCACCTGTGCTACCTGTCCCTCCTGTACCCCCCCTGTGTTACCTGTCCCTCCCCCCCACACACACACTCCAGATGCTGCCTATTGTTCTGATTGTTTCCTTGTGTATTTAACCTCTCTCTCTCAAGCAACCCAAGTCGTCCCAGCTGGTTTTTTATCTACCCGTGTACCGCACCCTGCCTGCTTCAGTACCTGATTCAGCCTGCAAGTCTGTCTGTGCCTTATCAAGGATCCACTGTGTACCGAACCTTGCCTATCCATCACTTTAGTCAGCCTGACGATTTTGGATTCATAAAATTAAACTATTATACCTGCCTCTGCTGTCTGCATTTAGGTCTTGGCCTGAGTTGCGACACAGACTGAGTGTGAAATTGGGGTGTGTAGTTACTCCTTAAATCTGGGATATGCAAATCATCAGAGGTGGTGAGGTTTGACCCTGTTGTGACAAATCCGTACAGCAGGGTAGGTAAAGGTTTTGAGAAGGACTTGTCATTTGTGATGAAATAAACTTCACCAATCAATACATCAAACGCTCTGATAGTTAAATAAAATAAATACCATATATGTAGGAGCAAACTGCATCTCAATTTAACAAAAAGTCCTTAATCGACACACAAATTGTCCACCTTTCTAGCATATCATCGCCACCATCCATCCATTTTCCTCCTTCAGTTCAACATTGGGTTACAGGGACGTTCAGGTCTATGCAAATCAGTCCAGTACTCCACCAGCTGCGTAGACCCGCCCAGAATATAGGTGATGACCGAGGAAAACTCACAGCGATTGTACGTGTGAAGGTAGGCCTTCCATCGAGATGGATCGGGAGGGCTAGTGGGCCCGAGTCCTAGCTTCTTCAAACACGCGCCCACGTAGGCGTCCTCGATGTTAAAGGGCTGGACGTCCTTGGAGACCTCCACCAGCTTCCCCGGGAGGTCGTTGGAGAACACGTAGCCCATGCCGAGCGTGTAGGTGGGGTAGGTGGAGTAGGGGTACATGTCCTCCGGGACGTACCATTTGGAGCCGGGGTCGCGGACGACCGGCCTGTCCCACATCAGCATCCCCGTCAGGTAGTTCTCCTTGGGGATGCCCGGCGTCTGCAGCATCGTCACCAGGTTCTGGACGTTCAGGAACATGTCCGAGTCGATCTTCATGGCGTAGGAGGCGCCGGGGCAGCGGGTGGCGAGCCAGTCCATGATCACCATGGTCTTGATGGTCAGGTTGATGTAGCTGTCCATGAAGTCGCCCTGGATCAGGTCGCGGTGCGTCCGGCTCTCCTGCCTGACGTTCTCCAGCTGCTGCTCAGCGTCCGAGCCCCCAGGGAGGCCGAGCAGGAAGAGGGTCAGCACCAGCTGGCCCCGGACCAGGGTCTCGTTCCCCCACGTCCTCCGGATGGCGTCCCGGGCAGCCAGGTTGTGGGGCGCCACCGGAACCATGAGTACCAGAAAAGGGGACTTGGTCTCACACACGCCTGGCTCGTCCATGATGAAGCGGTAGTTGCGTGGGTAGATGAAATGGTAGCTGTTGGTGTAAAGTGTGGTACTGAAATTGCTCTCTAGATCCGGATTGGGCGTAGGAATTACGCTTGGGAGCACCGGTTGGCTCTGATTGGTTGTTCTAGACCTCGCCCACTGGAACCCGATGGTTCTATTTGTCCATACAGTCCAATAATGTGTAATGTCAAAGTCTCCCCACCAGAAACTCTGGAGTCCTCTGAGGGAATTGATTGAGACAACATATATGCTGACCAGACCGAGAGCACCTACCACAAGCAGACCAAGGAAACAGAACCTTATTGCCCTGTTGGGGCGCCGCAGGACGTCCATATCTAGACTAGAGAGGGGAGAGAGAAAAACAACTGTAGAAAACGTCGATGTTTATTACATTTATTCATTTAGCAGACGCTTTTATTGCGTGACATTTTATCTGATTCACTTCCTTGTTATTTTTTCTGATTGATGTGGCTCTGATTCGATGGATTCTACTTGATAAATTCTGGCTAAATGGAATCTACTGATTTATTGAGAGCTTGTTTGAGTTTTTCATAAATCCCCAAAAGAGTGATGCATTGTCACGGTAGCAATTAATAGGAATAATATAAGAATGCATAGTGTTATTTTACACTTTTTAAAAACTATTCAACCTGTTAAATCATCTACACGTTTTACATTTCGGTTAACTGCATTAACTACGTAGCCATCAAAAACTAGTCATCCGAACTAGCTAAACAAGTCGATCTAGTAGGCTACATCTTGTATCTGCATGGTTGTGTTCTGCCTGACCTGCTACGCTAACAAGTGATAACCAATCATGTCATGTAGCTTGTCAATGACATTGACAGTTCATCAGAGTTGGCTTTAATTCTCTGGAACTTTAGCGCAAGCTAACCATTCCATCTCCAGTTTGAACACCTGTGTCTACGCAACATTAAAAGGATCTGTTCTGAGTCTTACAGAGCAAGATTCAAAGTGGAGGCGGGGAGACACCCTGGCCCACCTAGGTAAAGCTGGAAAGATATTCTTAGATTCGGACTTCTGGAATCAGGTTTCTGGTTTTTAGACGTTACATTTAAATAAGATTTCTGAATCAATTGAGCAGTAGGCAGACAGCTCATTTTCACTCATTCAGTAGTTTTGCTCATATATCATTTATGTATCCTATGCAGATCCGTTGTCAGAATCAATAGTAACATACATCTTGTCATGGACAAGTTATGCATAAAACAATAAAGTTGGTCTTGAACTACATAAAATAGCTTTAACTTCGTGTTCTACCATACCATATTATAAATAATCAAAGTCTGCTCTGATTAGCTTTTTACAGCTGAAAGTATAGGCTATTCATTAGAGTTCATTAAATCCCTCAAACCCTATGAGGATGTTAAATGTTCCTGTTCGTGGGTATTGTTACGGACACGTTCATTTCTGTTATGTAGGGTAATGTTAACAGATCAGGCACATAGTATTTTCCCTTATCTGCTATCTATGAATTCACACATATGTCTGTATTCGATTAACTCGAATAAAAAACTAAATAAAATAATAATAATTGATCGAGAGTATCATAAAGAGAACTCACCTTCTCCTATCCTGCCTGTTCTGTGTGCCACAGTGGGTGTGACCTGTTAGATCAGTTTGGTCTCAGATGGATTGTTGCTTAACATCGCATAATCTTTTCGACGCGTTCACACACAAGACGTCATGACTTCTAATGGTTAGCTACTATAAAAAGCACACAAAGGTGAGGTTTATGAATTTGTTTAATGACAATGTCTACCATTGCTCATCATTACTTCTCTTTGGAACGGATGCTCTTAACACATCCTCCGTCGTAAAAACAAAACAACAACAAAAACGTTTCACCAATCGTAGGAATATCTACATATATATTCATACATTATATTTCTGTGTACTTGTGTGTGTATTTATTTAACATGTCACGTTCATGTTCGTGATACAAGGCACTTAAACACACATTTGAAATACTTATAACGATGATCTCAATGTGCAAAAAGGCTATACTGTATATAATTTCAACTTTGATACAGGCCCTGGTAGGCCATTGTCTTATATTAACCCTTTGGGCTTCAAGACCCCCATGAATCTTTAGCTTTTTCTATCTTCATCCACCCCAAGTCAATCATCTTATAGTTGCCTCTAGTTAGGGGTGTTAAACATGATTTCAGATCCAAAATGTAAGTAGATTTTGTCTTTCTTTGTGGTCGTTAATTTAAATTAAGTATTCATTCAGGTCATCAATTTAACTAAATGATGACCGGTTATGCTTTAATTAAGTTATTTCCTCAAATGTCGAGCATTGGTATCAAGATCCTGGTGCCCAAAGGGTTGACACATCACAGGGATGCGGGTCCGGTTAAGATCCTTGTCACTGATTAAACCACCACCTCTGTTGGGAAACAAGTCAACATTACAAAATGTCTCGTCAAGAAATCAGATGGGAAACTCCCATCAAACAGATAGAGAAACAGAGAGAGATAGAAAAAAAAAAAACTAGAGACTAAACCTTAAACCAGAGATGTAACTTTAGAGGGGAGTTGTAAAGTAAATGGAACAAGGAAGGCGTCTATTAAGTTAAATATTAACTGATTAGACACCACAGTAAATGGATCTGTTTACCCATTAATTACATTTTGATCCATTTTCAGTTGAGGACAGAGGACACTGAAGAACAGGGATGCCTGGCGACTTGCAAAGTTGTCTTCTTTTTCTTTTCTTTTTTTGATCATCACGCAGGATATATTCTTTTCTCTTTTAGACTGATCTCAAACCTGATTCAAAATCAGATCATGAGAATAGATAACGCTAGATAAACCTGTTTTGTACGCGTGGATGTGCACATGTGTGCGTTTGAGTGAGTGAAGACCTATCTTCCACTTTTACTACTACTGTATACATCTCAATGAAAGTGCTATGGTGGTCCAATCGCTAGTGTGGCCCCTCTCCTAAAAGCAGTGAGTCCTGGCTGTCATTCCCTCAGTAATGTTTTACATACTCTTCACAAAATGTGAGGACTGTCCCAAAGCTAAACAGGACTCAAACCTTCCTCAGTGCTCATGCCTGGACAAGGTCATATCCTTTTCAAACACATCCAAACACACCTACCAATCTTGGCATTGGATACACTCAATGTCAGTCGTATTTTTTGTTGTTGACACACCCACACATAATACTCGCACACACAATAACAAATGTCTACTGCTGGAACAGCGCGACCGGAGGAAGAGTGTGTGTGTCCTAGCTGACGATGGCAGGTTTCAGGGCCAACACCCCTGGAGACACCACCACCCAGGTCAGTGGGTCCCGACCTGCCACCACGCCCCCCGCGGACAGGTTCAACGCCGCCTCCCCCCTCCCTCCGTCCTCATCCTCCCCATCCTCCCCGTCCACCTCCCCCCTGCTCTCCGCCCTGCATGGCCTCCCCAGCCCCACGGCCCCCAGCACCGACGAGGCCCCCAGGCCGTAGTGCAGCAGGGGGGAGTCCCCCCTGAGACCCAGGTGGCCCCCGCCTCCGATCAGGGAGAGGAGAGAGAACCCGGGGGGCCCCAGTGAGCTCATGTCCAGGCTCTGGGGGAGGTGACAGAGGGCGGAGAGGGGCAGCGAGCCCCCCCCCAGCCCTGACAGGACGTGTCCCCCCAGCAGGGCTGCGCCCCCCCCGGGGATGATGACATGAGCCCCCCCGACGTAGGGCAGCTCCGGAGCCCCGTGAGGCCTACGGAAGCCCGGGCCGACCCCGGTCTTGAGTAGGTCCCCCAGCCTGCCCGCGGAGCCCTGGTCCTGGGCTACGAAGTGTCCGTGGGCCTTGATGTGCTTGCGGAGGGAGCTGGGGTCCGTGTAGCGCTTCAGGCAGCCAGACATCTTGCAGTAGTAGGGCTTGTCCACGTAGTGCGTGCGCGTGTGCTTGAAGCGGTCGCTGGAGTTGGAGTAGCGCTTGCTGCAGCCCTCGTACGGACAGACGTAGGGCTTTTCCCCTGGAGGAAGACATTTAGATTTATTGAGAGAAGAAAGTTCAAGAGAACAGAGATACAGAGATTGAGAGGAGAGATCTGAAATAGAGATTGAGAGGAGAGATCTGAAATAGAGATTGAGAGGAGAGATCTGAAATAGAGATTGAGAGGAGAGATCTGAAATAGAGATTGAGAGGAGAGATCTGAAATAGAGATTGAGAGGAGAGATCTGAAATAGAGATTGAGAGGAGAGATCTGAAATAGAGATTGAGAGGAGAGATCTGAAATAGAGATTGAGAGGAGAGATCTGAAATAGAGATTGAGAGGAGAGATCTGAAATAGAGATTGAGAGGAGAGATCTGAAATAGAGATTGAGAGGAGAGATCTGAAATAGAGATTGAGAGGAGAGAGAGTATATAGATATAGAGATTAAGAAGGGATAGAGACGTAGGAGTGTAATTCTTATACCAGCAGATTGGAACAAGAAAAAACTTTTTTTTTTGTATTGGGGTGTACCAGGGGCGTCGTCAGACCCTTTATAGTGGGGCACATGCCCCAGTATAAAACTTCTGTGCCCCAGTAAAATCTAAAGTTTGAGTTTTAACAATTTACTTCATTAGTCAGTGCATTAATTTAGATTGATAATCCCAGAAAAAATTAACACAGTATCCCAACCAACGCTTGTAAAAGTGTTTAACCGAAAACACAAACCTATATGCACGCAGAATTCCATGTCAGCGTGCTCTTCTGAGCTTGCTAAATAGCCACTGGAGCACGAACACAGAAGTCCAGGGGGGTAATTCCAGAAAGCAGGTTAGGCAACATAACCAGGTAAGTTAACCCACCAGCAATGTTGCTACAACTGGGGGTTAGCTGGGGAGTTCATTTACTTGGGTGTGTCACACAACCTTCTTTCTGGAATACCCCCCAGGTGTCGGACTCAGTGCACAAGTCAGAATTGAGGTAGGCTAAGAAAACATTACAAAACTAAAGATAGTTTCTAAATAATAGGCCTACCGTTCATCTTATTTTGACTAAAACATAAAAACCCTATTACATGAAGCAACAAAAAAAAACAGTATTTGCGCTCAAACGAATGCGAAAAAAATGTGCGCGCTTGCATTAGCTATTGATGTCCTTGCCAAAGCTGATATCAAACTTGCGTCCATGAACTGTTCTATAGTGGGTTAAGCAAGGGGAATTTTGTATAGCCTAGTAGTGCATTGTGCACAGAAAGCTTGAAAGAAAAAAGGGATATGAATTAGGGGCCGGTGGCCCAGTAGAGTTTTATGTCTAACAACGCCCCTGGTGTGTGCTGTACGTGGTCATGTTTGTGTTTCCTCACACACCTGTGTGTGAGCGGGTATGGATCTTCAGGTTTTCCAGACGAGAGAAGCTTTTGTTACAGGTAGGGCAGTGATGCGGCTTCTCATTGGTGTGTGTGCGGATGTGAATTAGCATCTTGTACCTTTAAAAGAAAAACACACAGTAATGTATTTGTCTAGGGCTCCCTCAAAGCTTCCCCCATGCAAACAAACCATTTCCAAACATACAGTAGAGAGATAAAGACTTATGGACGTTTTTATTTAATATAAACGTTATATTTGTATTTAATTCTATCGTTTCTTCTAAGAGTTGTAGTCCTCCTGATATCTTCCGATACATAATACATTGTTTATACGGTATATTATGTGTTTGGTACAAGAAAAAAAATCAATCGCATCTTCGTGAAGGCCATGTGGTTCGGATTAATCAGGATTATCTGAGAGGATGTTTGTGCTCACAGGGAAACCATGCCCACCTGGCGTTAAAGCCCCGCCCATTACGAGCACAGCCATCCCATTGGCAACAGTACCCAGAATCCTTTTCAGGCTTGACGTGGTAGTCGTTAATGTGTTCCACAAGGTCCTGCAGGGAGTCGAACAGCAGGTGGCACTAGAGGGCAGAGAGAGAGGGGGAGGATGTAGAAAGAGAGAAGGAAAGGGAGAGAGAGAGATGTAGGATAGGGGAAGGGAGAGAGAGAGAGGTGTAGTGAGAGGGGAAGGGAAAGAGAGAGAGGTGTAGAGAGGAAGACAGATTTAAAGAGAGAAAGAGTAGAAGAAGAAGTGAAAGAGGAGGGGGGAGAGAGCGAGAGATGAGACAGGTACAGAGAAAGAGAGAGAGAGAGAGAGAGAGAGAGAGAGAGAGAGAGAGAGAGAGAGAGAGAGAGAGAGAGAGAGAGAGAGAGAGAGGAGAGAGAGGGAGAATGAGATGGGTCAGAGAGGTGTGTCATCAGCTGTGTCTCTAGAGATGCTGTATGGATGACAGTTGAGTCCTCTCCACTTGTCAATCATCTTACCCTCATCCAACGACAGGCCAGCTGCTCATCCGATGAGGGCTCCGGCGAAGCCCTCTTCTCCCCCGCCTGACCAATGAACATGGAGGATGGTAGGTTGAACCCGCCCCCGGTGTTTCCGATAGGCAGGAAAAACTGGAAGCCCTGAGGAGAAGCTCCACCCTCCAAGTATCGAGAGTGAAGAACTTCCTGTTTGAGAGAGAGAGAGAGAGAGAGAGAGAGAGAGAGAGAGAGAGAGAGAAGGGGGGGGGGGAGTAGTGTAAGAGAAGTTCCAGTCTGTCTCTCTGCCATTTGTGTTGTGTGTGTGTATGTGTGTGTGTGTCTCTGTCTGTCCATCGGCCCTTAAGTCAGTGTGGTTGAAATCAGATTAGGAGAGAATCGGGGCATGACTGCGTGGAGACACCAACCAGACAAATTAGATACACCTCCAACTCAATGCAGCCCTGTTTACCCCTGAGTGGGGAGCGTCCAGCCATCAGACCCATCTAACGCAGGACAGACTGGGCCACGCGTGCGCACAGAATATCACAGGGGGTTCAGATGGCTGAGGGGTTAGGGAATCGGGCTAGTAATCATAAGGTTGCCGGTTCGATTCCCTGGCCGTGCATGGAACGTTGTGTCCTTGGGCGAGGCACTTCACCCTACTTGCCTCGGGGGTAATGTCCCTGTACTTACTGTAAGTCGCTCTGGATAAGAGCGTCTGCTAAATGACTAAATGTAAACACTGTACGTACGCCCGACCACACAAACACACAGATGAATGGCACGCCCTCGTCTGAACTTCCGAGTTTCGAAGGAGATGCAGTACTTTAAGTTCTTGGTGTACAAGGTTCACAGTGGGGAGACATGCACAAAAAGGGGAATTCCCAGAGATGGGAGTTTAGGGGGGGGGGAGTATTTTATTCCAACTCACCCTGGAGAAGAGGTGGGGAATGGGGCTGCTTCCGTGCGGGGAGGGGGGCTCTGGGGGGGAGGAGGGGGAGGAGAAGGAGGGGGAGGAGCAGGAGGGGGAGGGGGCATGGCGGGAGCAGGGCGACAGGCTGAGGTCCATGGCAGGGGGAGTGCAGGAGCCTTCGCTGTCTTGGGGGCGGGGGGGGCCACCTGGGGTAGAAGGGGGACGCAACACAGTCATGATAGTGGAACTCACTACACACGCACACACACACACCTACACACACACGGACACACACACACACTTTCTCTCTTTCTCTCGCACGCCAACACAGTGTATCTCACAGTGTCGTGTAAATCACCATCCACGCGCACGCTCTTTGTCTCTCACACACACACACACAAACGTGAGCGTACGTCGTTTTGGAAGCGAGCGAGGCTCCAGGTTCATATGAACATCATCATGCTTCTCTCATTACTGTGAATTACACGTACGCGCTCATTAAGACGCTCTGGAGCTGCTGTGTAACACTGACCGGAGTAATGCCCTTAAGTGGTCGTCTGTGTGTCCCTTCTGTGTGAGTGTGTGTCCCTCTGTGTGTGTGTGTCTGTCCCTCTGTGTGTGTGTGTCTGTCCCTCTGTGTGTGTGTGTCTGTCCCTCTGTGTGTGTGTGTCTGTCCCTCTGTGTGTGTGTGTCTGTCCCTCTGTGTGTGTGTCTGTCCCTCTGTGTGTGTGTGTGTCTGTCCCTCTGTGTGTGTGTGTCTGTCCCTCTGTGTGTGTGTGTCTGTCCCTCTGTGTGTGTGTGTCTGTCCCTCTGTGTGTGTGTAAGTGTCTCCATGTGTGTGTCTTGGTGTTTGAGTGTGTGTGTCCGACTGTGTATTTATTTGTGTTTTTGTCATTCCATCTGGGTTTGTTGTGTGTGTGTGTCCTACCTGGAGAGGCAGGGGGCGAGGGGTAAAGTGTGCGGAGTAAACGGGGGCGTGAGGCGCTGAGGGGGGCGCAGATGGGGGCGGAGCACCCCCTCTTCCCCAGCCGGACCCGCCCCCGAAGCTTCAGGTCCAGTGGCTCGTCCAATGACAGCATGGATGCTGCGTTAGCTCTGCCCACCTGCGAGGAGACGGGGAGATCAAAACGCATGGTTAGACTTCCAAGTTAAACTCAGGAAGTTGAGGATCTTGGAAAAGGACAGCATTGCTCCGGGCTATCATAAGGCTGAACACAAGGTTCTCATGCAGATTTGGAGACAAAAACACACACAAACACACACCACACACACTCATACACTCAAATGCACAAAAACATCTGACCACGGTGCATGAAAGACCACTGTTTGAGGGAAAATAAACACACATATCCCAGCCTCCGATCTCCAAGTCTTTCCTTTGACCTCAACCAAACACACACACACAAACACACAAACACATCGGTGTAAAGCATTCCACAGTGCTCCCATGACAGGGATCCACAAGCCGCTCCTAGGTGCTAACCGCTACAGGAAGTCCCTCCCCTGTCTCACAGCAAGGTGGGAAGAGTACACGTCTGATCTGTCAATCAAAACCCAAGACCCCGGACGTTGAGTCAGCGAAAAGCCCTGACCCAGTAAACAGCCACAGTTGCAGATGACGACGATCCTGAATCGCAGGTCGCAGTGAATATTTCACACAAAGCTGCCATTGACATCAGCAGGCTACATAGCAGAAGAGAACTGACGTAGCGTTAGCTTAGCAGGCTACATAGCGGTAGCAGGTTGACGTAGCATTAGCTTAGCCGGCTTCATGGCAGAATGTAGCTGATATAGCATTAGCTTAGCACAGTGGTGTGCAGTATGAGAGGACAGGGGCCCTGCTGGGGACAATGCTCAGTCAAGTGGTCTCAAACACTGCTTAGCTTGCTGAGCTAAAGCCTTCAAGAACCTCTAAGTCCGTAAACATGGAGCGGGCTTCAGATATTTCATGAAAAAGGATCTTCAAACCAATCGAACCGATCCATTTGTTAGATCCAATCAGACGACAAGGTTGAAGGGTTAGATCAGAAGACAAGGAAGAGCAATGATTGGTCCGTTTACTCTGTGAACCGTGAGTTAGTCGAACCATTTGGGGTCTATTCAAACACGCACACACACTCACACACTCGCATGGCAATTACAGACAGGATCTCCAATATAATACACACCAGATTGGTAACCACAATGAAGTCAGTGTTTCGCTGCTTCTCTTGGCTTGCCAGCCCCACAGTGGCTTTACATTCCTACCGAACACACACACACACACACGCAAACACACACTTCCATACACTGCAACGAGGGGTATTGTGAAGGCACACACATACAGAACCATATGTATGCAGACACGCACTTAGACCAGCAGGCATGCATGCAAACACACACACACATGCAGGCACACACACACATGCAGGCACACACACACACCACACACACAGGCCTCTCCCACCTCTCCCTCTTTCCCTCATTGACCTCCCTTTGGGCAGTGTGCCCAGGCTCCCTTACCGCTCCCCAACTGCCGAGAAACACACACACACACTCACAGAGCATATGTACAGCAACGGACCCGCTTTCTCCAAACCTACCCAGAATGACACACACGGTGCTGTGAAAAGACACACACACACACACACACAACGCCCCCATGGTGTCACACACATCCTTCAGATGAAAGATTCTTCCCTCCTCCCTGGACAGGAAACCTCCGTTTCCACGGCGCCCTGAGCTGGCCTCTCCCTCCTCCTCGCTTGCCTTGTACTTGCCCTTCTTCGCTCCCTCCATCCCTCCATCCTTCCCTCCATCCTGTGGCTTTTCGTCCCTCGCCCCCAAACCTCAACTGTAGAAAACCCCTCTCTTCCTTTCTTTCTCTCTTGCTCCACGCCTCACAGTCCCTTGCACTCATTTTTCTCATAAACTCTATTTTTCTTCCCCCACCCCCCTTTCTTTCCCCTCCTCTGCATTTCATCCTTGCTCTGATTCTTACTCACTCGGTTTCTCGTAAGAGCTTACCCTCCCTTCCACTCCTCTGCTGTTCTCCATCCCTCTTTTCCCCTCCTCCCTCGCTCTTGCATTCTTTCGGTGACTTTCATCCTCTTCATCCCTCTCTTCTTCCTCTCACACTCATTATTTCTCCCGTCCCTTCGTCCATCTATCCTTCCAGAACCTTATAAGGAATTATCAAGCAGAAAACCAACAAATGACATACAGAAGTACTGCATTTGGGATTTGTCTCTCTCTCTCGCGCAGGAAGAGTAATGATGGAGCCAAGAAAGTCACCAAAAAGACTATTAAAAAGTACGGACAAACTCAAAAACAAAACAGAGAGTAACCGGCTGGAGAAAACTCAAAGCGAGGGAAGGAAAGAGAGGAAGGTGAGGAGAGCAGTAGGCAGGGCAGGGAGAGCTCTCTTACCTAGCCACCCATGGACCTCAGCAAGACCCACAGGCCCTGAGGAATTCTAGGGTTAGGAAGGTGTGAGGGAGGGAGGGAGGGAGGGAGGGAGGGAGGGAGGGAGGGAGGGAGGGAGGGAGGGAGGGAGGGAGGGAGGGAGGGAGGGAGGGAGGGAAAGAGAGAGACATAGATAGAGAGTGAGTGTGTGAGAGAGAGAGAGAGACAGAGAGAGAGAGACAGAGAGAGAGAGAGAGAGAGAGAGAGAGGCGTGGCCTCGTCTCCTGCAGCTTTCTTATTACTTCCCTCTTTTTTATTTCTCTTTTTCTCTCTTTCCCTTCACTGCCCCTCAGAATCACATCATGTGATGCAATACTCCGACTGCAGCCTGCAATAGCAGAGCCTGCTGGGTGGTGCACACACTCTCCACAGAAACGAAGCTTGTGAAAGAAAAGTTCAAGAAAATACGTTTCAATTTCATCTAGGAACTTCTTACAACCCCGACAGTGTGTGTGTGTGTGTGTGTGTGTGTGTGTGTGTGTGTGTGTGTGTGTAAGCGTGCATCTGTGTGTACATACATGTATTTGTGAGTGTGGGAAAGAGCATTTCTGAGTGTGTGCTTTTTGGAGCGTAATCTTGTGTGCGCATGTGTGTGTCTGTGTGCATGTGTGCATGTGTGCATGTGTGTGTGTGTGTGTGTGTGTGTGTGCATGTGTGTGTGTGTCAGCGAGGCACCTGTGGCCTGGTCATGCTGTATTACAGCCCTCTGACAGGACATAGAAAGAACCAGATGCTGAACAGACAGGGGGACTGGCTGGGCAGCTGGGGCCTGGCAGAGAGGCCTGCTGCTGGGGGTGCTGATGGAGCTGTGGGGGGTGGGGGGCTCTGGAAGGGTGGAGAACATGCATGTGACTGGGGGGGGGGGGGGGGTAGGGGGTTAGGTTGGAGAGAGACCGGGTGGAGGGTGGGGATTTCTGGGTGGGAAGGGGAGAAGGCCAAGCATGAGGGTGGATGTGTGTGTTTGTGGAGCAGGGTCAAAGCCATAACATTTACATTTAGTCATTTAGCAGACGCTCTTATCCAGAGCGACTTACAGTAAGTACAGGGACATTCCCCCCGAGGCAAGTAGGGTGAAGTGCCTTGCCCAAGGACACATTGAAAGTGCCTTGTAGGAAGGAGGGAGGAGAGAAGAGGAGGCAAGGAAGCCACACTGTTCTTTTCTTGGCTGAGTGGTCCACAGGGAGGCAGGAACAGAGCGGAATTAAGCAACTAAACAGACCACCGCAAATTAGACAGGTGACGCAATGCCAGGAAACGGCCGCAACAACGACTAGTGTCTCGGTGTGTTTGAAGGCGCGCGTGAGACGCGCCCAGTAGCCTGCAGTATGTCAGCATATGTGATGTGCTTTAGTTTCCCTTCACTTACAATCTCCATAAAGTGTGTACGGTTTCTTCCATGCTGCCTTCTCTCACTGGAGACCTGACTTGCTGGCACCCTCCCTCCCAACCAGACCTCCCTCTATCCCCCCTTTATCTATCCCTCCCTCTTCTTGTCTCTCTCTTCATCCCTCCCTCTTCTTGTCTCTCTCTTCATCCCTCCCTCTGTGCCCCCCACTGCTTGGCAGCCGGACAAGATCAACACAGAAACCTCTTTACTCCTCTCTGCCTCTTTTCCCTCTCTCTCTCTCTCTCTCTCTGTCTCTCTCTCTCTCTTTTCCCTCTCTCTCTCTCTCTCACTCTCTCTGTCTCTCTCTCTCTCTTTCTCTTCTCTCTCTCTGTCTCTCTCTCTCTCTCTCTCTCTGTCTCCTCTATCTCTGTCTCTCTCTCCTCTCTCTTTCTCTCTCTCTGTCTCTCTCTCTCTCCACTCAGCTGAGGAACAGGCCCCCTCCCTCTGCCTCCTTTCATCTGCCGAAGAGATGTGAAGCAGAAAAAAGACAAACAGAGAAATAGGAAAGGAGAGAGGAGATGGAGGGGGCACCGAGAGAGAGAGAAATAAAGTTGAGAGACAATGGAAAAGATAATGAGAGGATGAAAAAAAGAGAGTGAGAGAGACAAAACAGGAGAAGAGAGACAGCATCAGGTTGCTGTGAGAGGAGGCTTCTGACCCTCACTGTCAGGAATTCATTTTCCGAGACAGAACCAGACCCACAGCAGACTCACTCTCTTCCCTCCTTCTCCTCTCTCCCTGTCTCCCCCTCTCTCCCCTCCTTCACTCTCCCTCTCTCCCTTTCCCTTTCTCCCTCTTCCTCCGTCTCCCTCCGTTCCTGTCATCCAGACCTCAAACACACAAACACATGCGCTTCGCATTCCTCCGAGCAGAGCAGATTCACCCAATTTGTTTCCACTGCGTGTTTACTGTGTGTGTGTGGGAGGGGGGGCTCTGTGTGTGTGTGTTGCGCGCTCTGGCGTGTGGTGCGTGGGGGATTTTGCGTGATAGCTTACGTGCGGATGGGTTGTTGGTTTGTGTATTTGTGGATGTGTTTATGGTGTGAGCATGTGTTGCATGCTAGCGCCTGTCCTGTATTGTCGGTTGACGTGTGTGTTTTTCCTTGCTAGGCGTATATGGGTCGTTGGTGTGTGCATGAGCACTAGAGTGCAGGGGCGGCGCGAGCCAAGCCAGTAAATAATAACCAACCCCAGCTGTAGAGTAGAGCCATCTCTCTGAGATTCCTGCCTAAAGGAGGACAGGAGAGATGGAGAGAAAACACTTAGTAGTGACGCTAGCATGCCCGGGGTGACCACGCAGTGATAAGGCGGGGGGGGGGAGTGGTGCCTGCGCATGTGAAGGAGACTAGAGAGAGGGTGAAAGGCTGGATAGAGGGGAAGGGGGAAAAGACAGGAGAGGTTTGGAGAGAGCGAGAGGAGGGGGAGGAGGAGGGGAGGAGGGGAGGAGAGACGGAGATCCGACGGTCTGTCCTTCGTGGAAGTTTTCATTCCTGGTGGGAGTCTGAGTGGAAACTGAAGAGCAGTCTCCATCCAGGACTGGATGGCTGACGACGTCCATTTCTCTCTTTTCAAAAAGATGAGATTTTCTTTCTCTCAACTCTCGTTTTTTTTTTTCCTTTATTTTCTTTCCATTCTCTTCCCTCCCTTTCCACTCCTCCTGTGTCTTTTTTAGAGGGTGGGTATTTTGTTTAGGAGAGTTTAAGGCCTCACAACTGTCTCCTTGCGAGCCAAGAACCAAGAGGACTGAGGGGGAGATTGGTGGTGGAGGGGAGCGAGGGAGGAGGGAGGGAGGAGGGAGGGAGGGAGGAAAGAAGTGTGAGGGAGGAGGTGGGGTGTCGGGGTGGGGTTGCGGAATTCCGTCTGTGTTTGTTTTGGAAATGAACACACAGACACTGGGGCCCTCTGCACTATAATGGAAAAGAAGGGTTTTTTAAACGAGAGTGCAAGGAATGGGGTGGGAGTGTGTTTGTGTGTGTGTGTGTGGGGGGGGGTGTATGGTGTGCCCCACGAGGTGGACCACACTTGGGGGGCCCTGAACCATGTGTGTGTGTGTGTGTACACATGTGATTTCACTCACATGCACAGTGAATGGATGCCTGAGTTTAGCGTGCGAGCACAGATAGAGAGAGAGAGAGAGAGAGAGAAGAGAGAGAGAGAGAGAGAGAGAGACGAGAGAGAGAGAGAATGTGCGTGCCTGGGTCCGGCCACACACTCCTGTAGGGTAGTAATAGATGAGAGAGGGGGGGAGAGAGAGAGAAAGTGTGATAGGGTGAAAGGGGGGTGAAAAAGTACAAGCAAACGAGTAGCGAAAGAGAGGAACTGGGGGACGAAGGAAGGGAGGAAGAGAGAAGGGGGGAGGGAGTAAGAGAGAGAGTAAGAGAGGGAGAGGGGATGTGAATGAGACATTCCAGGGAAGGGGAGCAGCTCTGAGGCAGTCTTTAGTGGTTAGGCTCCAACAGGAGAAAAATGCCTTGTCTGGACTCTGCCAGAACCAGAGAGCTAGGGACAGAAAGAGAGTGGGGGGGGGGGGGGGGAGTGCGGGAGGGATAGAGACAGAGAGAGAGAGAGAGAAAGAGAGAGAGAGAGCAGGGGCATAGAGACACAGAGAGACAGAGAGAGAGACAGAGAGAGGGGACAGAGAGAGAGAGAGAGTGCAGGAGGATAGAGACAGAGAGAGAGAGAGAGAGAGAGAGAGAGAGAGAGAGAGAGAGAGAGAGAGAGAGAGAGAGAGAGAGAGAGAGAGAGAGAGAGAGAGAGAGAGGAGAGAGAGAGAGAGAGAGAGCGGGGGGTAGAGACAGAGAGAGAGAGAGAGAGAGAGAGAGAGAGAGAGAGAGAGAGAGAGAGAGAGACAGACAGACAGACATAGAGAGACAGAGAGAGAGAGACAGACAGACAGACAGAGAGACATAGAGAGACAGAGACAGAGGAGAGAGAGAGAGAGAGACATAGAGAGATAGAGGCAGGAGAAGAAGGGGAGGTTGTGTAGCAAAGGTAGTGGGAGTAAAGGGACTGAGGGGAGAATGAGACCAGGGGGAGACGGGGGAGGCAGTGCGCCTTCTCCCCCTCTATCTCCCCCTCTATCTCCCCCTCTATCTCCCCCTCCTCCTGCTGATGCTGTGGAGAGCGTGCTGCTTTTATAACAAGCTGCTGAACCCACTGAACCTTCCAGTCCAAACACACCCAGGGAGGCCTGGGGGGAACAGGCTCCACCCAGGGGCAGAAGAAGGTGTGTGTGTGTGGGGGGGGGGAGGAGGGGCTCTGTGTGGGGGTGGGGGGGTGGGAGGAGGGGGCTCTGTGTGGGGGGGGGTGTGGGAGGAGGGCTCTGGTGTGTGTGTGTGTGGTGCGTGGGGTGTGTGTGTGTGGGAGGGGGGCTCTGTGTGTGTGGGGTTGTGTGTGGGAGGGGGGCTCTGTGTGTGTGTGTGTGGGGTGTGTGTGGGAGGGGGGCTCTGTGTGTGTGTGTGTGTGTGGAGGGGGGCTCTGTGTGTGTGGTGTGTGTGTGTGTGTGTGTGTGTGTGTGTGTGTGGGGGGGGGGTGTGTGTGGGAGGGGGGCCGTGTGTGTGTGTTTTATGTGATATCCAAACTTTGATGTATGGCAACTTTAACTTTGTTAAAGTTGTATTTTCCCCTCTCTTGTTGTGTATCCGTAATGTGTGTATGTGTGTTTGCAGGTTACAGTCCTGTTGCATCATGCTCTCGTGAAGGGCCAACTCTGAGAGGCCTGGAGCAGAGCCCTCTCTTTTCCTGTTGTGGTGGAACCCCCCACCTTTCTTTTCTCTCTCTCTCTCTCTCTCTCTCTCTCTCTCCTCTCTCTCTCTCTCCTCTCTCTCCTCTCTCTCTCTCTCTCTCTCTCTCTCTCTCTCTCTCTCTCTCTCCCACCCTTCTCATCCTCTCTCTATCTCTCTCTCTCTCTTCTCATACTCTTTATGTCTCGACCCAGAAACAATGTGTTGGGGTGGAAGGAATTATTATGGTGTGGGCATTCTCGAATTGTGGCATATGGTGACCTGTAGTGACAATACAATCTGCCATATGACATTTCATGGTTAACCTCTACACTTTGATCATACATTAACTATCTGTTGCCTGTACACATCCATTCACGTTGAAAGATGAGCGTCAAAGTCAGCAGAGAAACAGAATAATGCGTTAGAACTTGTCTGTGCTGCAGGCTATCAGAGCTGCATATCTAATTGGGGTCATAGAGGATGGGTAGGGTCACGAACTTCTGCGCACGCACCTACCTGAATCTGCGCGCACTTGACAGCGCGCCGGATGTTGATTATCTTGTCTACAACAACACCACACTTTCTCGACTGGATTTTTTTCCCACCTCGGTTCTGGAAAATGACGGCCTACTGGTTCCTTATAAAAGCTTTCATGCGCCCAGAAAACAGGACAGACATAAAGCGAGACAGTCACGGAACAGATCGTAACATTTAAGTATAGAACAGATAACTAACGGCCACCTAGCCTAAGCATGGCCTCAATCACAGGATATAACAAGAACTGGGGTCAGTCTAAAAACCTACGAACCGTGACAAAATAAGACAATAATTGAACATTTAACACGATAATCGGTTTGATAGAATTCGAAGGAAATGGCTCTCGAATATTTGTTTTCTCTGGGGAGAAATAGGTAATAGCCTCGAGCCTAGGTGGGTAGCGTTTGCTCGCTATATTTACCTTTAGAAAAAGCTTGTCACCGAGAGACGTGACTGTGGATCCTCGCGTCTTCTGTGATGTGTGACAAGTCAATCGTCTCAAGCGTACAACACCGGTTTCCGAGACTGCTAACACAGATTTGGCTCTTCAGGTGGCAAGTTTAGCAACCATATTCCGAACCATCGTCGATTTTGAGATAAACTATCAAGCTAAAACAAACAGTGCGGAAAATAATAAGCACCAAAAAATCCACCCCAAAAAGGAATTCGTCCGTTTTTTCTTCAAAGAATGTGCCTGTTGCGAGTACGTCCGTTTTTAACGGTTATATCCCTTTACGCAATTAAAACCCAGTCCACATTGTCATTACCTAACAACAAAAAAACATTCCGAGTCACGTTTTAAAACATAAAGAAACAAAAATATGTCAAGAATGACATCCGTCAAATTCGCTAAAAACGAAATACCTTGCGCTCTGGTTTTGTAGGTGCATCGCTTAGTTGCGACGCTAGTCAACTGTTTACAGTGGGCGGTCAGTCCGCCTAGTCTTGGTGGTGAAAGAGAGAGGGATGGGAGGGAGGTAATGTCTGGGTGGGTGCGCAGATAGATGGAGGAGAGAGATGCCAAATAAGATCCAGCTTTCTCCTTCCCTGGCCGCAGCTGTTGCCTCTCTCTGCGGCACACCCCACAGGACGTGACAATGGTGGTCTAGTTTCTTCGTGAATCTGGTGAGCTGTTTACTGACAGTTAATTTTCTCAGTCCTATAGCCTACAATGCCCCCCCCCCCCCCCCCCCCCAAAAAAAAAAAAAAACTACCCATCTCTCTTTCTCCATCGCACACATACGCCTTGGCAAAGAACTTAATGACTAAATAATAACTTGACAATGTGTTGGTACAATAGACGCCAGTAGCCTACTTTATTGTCTCTCGACTATAAATGAAAACATGAAGCCAGACAAGGGACATCCACATGTGTATCCCTTATGTGTTTACTGCCACCTAGTGACCAAACTGTGGAACTGACTGTCTTATAAAACAGTTAACGTCTAGCCATTCTAATTAAGTCTACAAGCTATTCATGAGGTTTATGTCCAATACATGGCAAACCGTAGTCTAAATCAAACGGAAAATAATTAAGTATAAAATGAATAAAATAATACGAATAAAAAATTGTGTTACCTGTTTAGCACAACGTTGGTAAAAAATAAAAGGTTCATAAATATAATGTATTATATAATAAGTTACATAAGTGTGAAGATATTAGACCCCCATATTATAACAATTCACCTTATGTATACAATGCTGTTACCTTTATTAGCTAAAGGTCATTGACCTTACCTTTTAGGCATTAGGATAAAATGTTTCTATTATTGTGATTTATTATACGGTTTGCGGGGCTAAAGGGCAAACGTGATGCTTTAACTGAAATTACAGCGCTTCTACTCATTTCAAACAGTCGTTTTTTTTTAACCCGCACTGCAACAGTTGCAATGTCCGTCGGTCGGTGATAGAAGTTCTTTTGTTTGTGCGTAGTCTGGGCTGCTATGCGGAGAAGCTCTCAGGCGCTCCTTGATTCCAACCAGCTGTTTCCCGCCTCGAGACACAGGATCAGCTGCAAACACACACACACACACGTAGTAGGCGGAGGCGGAGGCGCCACACACGTACAGGGAATCCCGCATCAGCTGTAAGACATAGCTACTATACCGTTAGCTATCCTTAAACAACCTCGAATAACTGTGCGATTAAGGCTTATAATTTTGCGATGTGCAAGCAAGCAAAGTGAGAGGACCCGGACCGCATTTTTGTGCATCAAGAACGAAAGTAACAACATCAAATTTACGGACTTAACAGGGTGTCTTGGAAAGCATGGAATATTTCATGATGCCAACCGAGAAGATCCCGTCCTTACAACAGTTCAAGAAATCGGAGAAAGATGTTATCGGGGGTCTGTGTAGGTGTGTATGAAAATCGGAAATGTATTGTCTACGTTTCATGTAATCAATTGTCTGTTACCGTTTGTTGTTGTTGGCGCAGCCTGTAACAATATTGGCAACAGGCATGGTGCTGTTGCCTAGAATCATGTTAGCAGTGAAGCTAGCTAGCTTGCTCTATGATGCCACAAGGGCGGGATATAAACTTGTCGTTTATTCGTTCAATAACTCCATCTAACCAATTCACAAGCCGTGGGCGTATGCATTTCGGTAGGGTTGTTACCGAAAATGCAAATAAACCGGACGAAATTGATACATTTGTAATCTAGTTAACATCTACCACGTGGTTACTATCACGCTGCCCGCCGCTCTGATCCTCGATCGAACTAGACGGCTACATGATTAGAGGTTTTCCTCGACATTTTGTCTTGAAACCAACTGTGAATATCACAAGAGAGTCTTTTAATATAATTTATTAGCGGTTATTGTGTGGACAGAGACTTGTAAAACAGTGGAAAGTGAATATCCACAATATAACACGGCAGCGATTAAACCATACCCATGGTGCTAGCCAGCTAGCTCGTGGTCGAAGCGGCCATGCTTGTTCTGTGTGTCGTGTGCTGAAATTAGCTTAGCTGGTTAGCTAGCTACAAGCTAGCTGCGTGCGATGAAACATCGCAGATGCGTTGGGGAAATAATAAATAAATAATGTTTCTGCATGTGCGTGCCTCAAACATGTGAAGCTAAAACGTTTGCACTTTTACCCAGTTGTGTGTGTTGAGAGGTATCGGAGAAGGTTCAGAAAATCATACTAGGAAGCTAGGCGAAAGAGGAATGCATTGTTCTCCGTGCCAAGGGGTGGTCCGGTGTCAGATTTCACTAAGTGAGCTACTGGAGGCTACTCTTACGGAGTAGACGTTTATTGCTTGTAAACGTTGCATTCAATACAGATGAGATTTCTATCATGTTTATAAGGTTTAACTGGGTAACTTATGCAGAGTCTTTGAGAAGCACAATCTGTCATTAATGAGTGTACTACTAGATAGCTAAGGGGTTGACACCCACCTCGTGAGTTGGCTGTGGATCGGAGTAGCCCGAGGCTGAATTTATGAATGGAGTTTTCAGAATACTACTACTTATGTTTCCTTGCTTTATCATCTGTTGTTGTTTTGTAGGACACGCCATGTATAAAGTTCCTATGGGAACAACATGGAAATATGTAGTTCTCATATATTATAAAACTAAAGTGTGTGTTCATTAAATCAGATAGTAATATTGCAATTACTTATTCATATTTTTTATACAATAGATGCCGTATTGTCTTTCTGGGCAGGCTGGGCAGGTTAATAGGTTGCTCCAGGATTGTCTATATCCTTAGCACTTTACAGGTAAAACGGCCAGAAATCTAGTTATTCAAGCATTTTCTTTCGCAATCATGACCATGAACTTATGTCAAGAAGGGTCATGGGTCGGGTGTGACACCTATTGAACACACAAGACTGGTGGTTGTTCAGCCGTTAAAATGAGAGATTAAGAAGGACAAGGCAGGGAGTTCAGTAAACTCGTCCTGAAGCCCGGAGCGTCCCCTGACTTGGGCACGCTGGTTTTATGGGGTTAAACTCTGGGGGGAATTATGTGAAGGAGACGTTTGTTGTCCTACTAACAGCCTGAAAGGATCCTAGACTTTTGTTGGGATGTATTATTGTTTAACTATACATCAGAATCAGAAAGGGATTTATTCGCCATGAAAGTTTGCACAGACAAGGAATTTGCTTTGGCAGAACCAGATTTGCGGTTGCATTCAGTGTCAGTGTCTCTAGTCTAGACACTGACGTTGCTATCTGGCCACTTGTCACCAAGACACTAGATCTTCGAAGACACGTTCAGAAATCACAATGTTTCAAAATGATAATATATTTTTTGCGATATAATAATTCAATGTCTGCAGTGAAATAACCTGGTTTACCCCCTCTCTCCCCCCCCCCCCCTCCCCCCCTCAGCCTGGCCAACATCCCCCTCAGTCCAGAGACTGCCCAGGACCAGGAGCGACGTATCCGCCGGGAGATCGCCAACCAGCAACGAGCGCCGACGGATGCAGAGCATCAACGCAGGGTTCCAGTCCCTGAAAACACTCCTGCCCCACACCGATGGGGAGAAACTCAGCAAGGTAGTCAGACACACACACAGCCAGGCATACTCTAGACACACACACACACACACACTCTCTACGCATACGCAGTCAGACACACACTCTTAAAGGCTGAAATATGCTTCTGCGTCTCCGTTTACCGATGGGCGGGCGCACGGATACGGACGGATAGACTTCGTTTATGGTTCTCCGTAGGCTGTGGGTGCTGAAAACAATTCACTGCCAGAAGAGTAGGTGGCGCAACGTTTTCTCGGAGCAAATGTACAAATTAGCCGTTTCATCAATAAAATACGCACACAAATACGAGTCCCTCCGCACAGTGCCGGCCTCGCTCCGCTAACCAGGCGCTGTTTGTCCCTGCCAGGCCGCCATCCTGCAGCAGACGTCAGACTACATCTTGCCTGGAGCAGGAGAAGACACAGCTGCTTGCAGCAAAACAACCAGCTGAAACGCTTCATTCAGGTAAGCCGTTACATCCCCCTTCTTCCTCCCCCTTTGTCCTCCTCCAGGAAGTCCGGGAGCCAATCCCCTCATCCTTTAGAACTTTATGACTGTAAAGGTCGATGCGAGGTTATTACACAGGTCCCACAGAAGTACGCACTACGTTAGTTACACACTTGGACACTAACCATCCCCTCTCTCTCTCCTCAGGAGTTCAGCGCTCGTCACCCAAGAGGAGGCGGGGCGGAGGAGAAGGACGAGGGGATTGGCTCCCAGACATCCTGGAGGAGGAGAAGGGGAGGAGCTGAGGAGGGAGATGCAGGAGCTGAGACAGCAACTGGAGAAGGAGCGCTCGGCTCGCATCATCCTGGAGGAGCAGTGAGATGGGAGAGGGGAGCAGGAAGGAGCAGGGGGGAGAGGGGTGAGGGAAGGAGCAGGGGAGACAGGGGAGAGGGGTGAGGGGAGGAGGAAGGAGCAGGTGAGACAGGGGAGAGGGGAGAGGAAAGAGCAGGTGAGAGAGGGGGTGAGGGGAGGAGGAGGAAGGAGCAGGTGAGACAGGGGAGAGGGGAGGAGGAAAGAGCAGGTGAGAGAGGGGTGAGGGGAGGAGGAAGGAGCAGGTGAGAGAGGGGTGAGGGGAGGAGGAAGGAGCAGGTGAGAGAGGGGTGAGGGGAGGAGGAAGGAGCAGGTGAGAGAGGGGTGAGGGGAGGAGGAGGAAGGAGCAGGTGAGACAGGGAGAGGGAGGAGGAAAGAGCAGGTGAGAGAGGGGTGAGGGGGAAAAGGAAGGAGCAGTGGAAAGAGGGTGAGGGGAGGAGGAAGGAGCAGGTGAGAGAGGGGTGAGGGGAGGAGGGGAGGAAGGAGCAGGTGAGAGAGGGGTGAGGGGAGGAGGAAGGAGCAGGTGAGAGAGGGGTGAGGAGGAGGAGAGAAGCAGGTGAGAGAGGGGTGAGGGGAGGAGGAAGGAGAAGGTGAGAGAGGGTTGAGGGGAGGAAGAAGGAGCAGGGGTGAGGGGAGGATGGAGGGGGAGAAAGAGAGAGGTGTAGCGGTACAACCAAGAAGAGGAAGATGATGGTTGAAAGAAGGATGAGTAGTAAAACTGCCCCGGTGTGCGTGCGTGCAGGTGCGTTCCCTGGACAGCCACCTGCACCCGGAGCGTCTCAAGGTGATCACCCAGCAGGTGCAGGAGGAGCAGGTGCAGCTTCAGACCCAGACCCTGCTGAGACTACAGCAGCTCCACCAGCAGGCCGACACACACACACACAGCTCCAAGGTCAGCACACACACACACAGCCCCAAGGTCAGCACACACACACACACACAGCCCCAAGGTCAGCACACACACACACACAGCCCCAAAGGTCAGCACACACACAGCCCCAATCAGCACACACACACACACAGCCCCAAGGTCAGCACACACACACACACACACAGCCCCAAGGTCAGCACACACACACACACACACACACAGCCCCAAGGTCAGAACACACACACACACACGGCTCCAAGGTCAGCACACACACAGTAGCTTCACAACCAGTCTAGGATAAACACACACACACACAGCAGCTTCACAACCAGTCTAGGATAAACACACACACACACAGCAGCTTCACAACCAGTCTAGGATAAACACACACACACACACAGCAGCTACACAACCAGTCTAGGATAAACACACACACACACAGCAGCTTCACAACCAGTCTAGGATAAACACACACATACAAACAGCCATTTTAGCAATGTACACACACTCTCTATTCCCCTCTCTCCTCCTCCTAACAGAACTCTCATGCAGCACGTACTACCTCGTCTAACTTCTCTATTCCTTGTCGTCTCTCAGGTGAAGGCCCCCACCACACCCCCAGCCCCCACCCACCACCCCACGGTCATCGTCCCCGCCCCCACGCTATCCCTCCACCCGCACCACGTCACCGTGGTGACCATGAGCCCCCCCGTCAACACCAACACGGTGTCCACCTCCCGACAGAACCTGGACACCATCGTACAGGTGAGGACCCGTCTTGCGTGTGACGAAGCGCTCTTTCTTGTTTTGCCGTGCGTTTGTGTTGTTTAAGGGCGGTTCATACGGCACTGTGCCGTGCGTTTGTGTTGTTTACGGGCGGTTCCATACGGCACTGTGCCGTGCGTTGTGTTGTTTAAGGGCGGTTCCATACGGCACTGTGCCGTGCGTTTGTGTTGTTTAAGGGCGGTTCCATACGGCACTGTGCCGTGCGTTTGTGTTGTTTAAGGGCGGTTCCATACGGCACTGTGACGTCACAGTTCCATACGGCACTGTGACGTCACAGTTCCATACGGCACTGTGACGTCACAGTTCCATACGGCACTGTGACGTCACAGTTCCATACGGCACTGTGACGTCACAGTTCCATACGGCACTGTGACGTCACAGTTCCATACGGCACTGTGACGTCACAAGCGGGTACATTTTCGATACGGCAAAAAAAGCTGAAGTGCCAGAGAAATCTCCGTGTTTTTCTATTGTGTGCGTTGTTCTAAAGGGTGGTGTGTGGTTCTATCGAGTGTGTGTGTGTGTGTGTTCTCTAGTGTGTTGTTCTCCAGTGTGTGTGTGTGTGTGTGTGTGTGTGTGTGTGTGTGTGTGTGGTTCTCCAGTGTGTGTGTGTGTGTGGTTCTCTAGTGTGTAGTGTGTGTGTGTTGTTCTACAGTGGGTGTGTGTGCGCGTGTTGTTCTCCAGTGTGTGTGTGTGTTGTTCTCCAGTGTGTGTGTGGTTCTACAGTGTGTGTGTGGTTCTCTAGTGTGTTGTTCTACAGTGTGTGTGTGTGGGCGCTTGTTGTTCTCTAGTGTGTGTGTGTGTGTTGTTCTACAGTGTGTGTGTGTGTGTGTGTGTGTATGCGTGCGCTCCGTCTCACAGCCGCCTTTGTACCTGCAGGCCATCCAGCACATCGAGCGTACTCAGGAGAGGAGGGGCAGCGCCGAGGAGGACCAGAGACGAGCCGTCATCGTCAGCCCCGCCCACGTCGCCATGGATACGGCGTGCTCCGACACCGCCACCGACACAGAGGGGGAGGACGACTGCTCGATGAACTGACGTGTGTCTTGATACACACACACACACAGACCACGCCTCCCCCTAAACACACCCATACACACACATTGTAACAGACTTGAGTTGATTCCCTCCGGTCGAGCCGACTACTTCATTTGCGCAAAAATGCGTTTCGTTGGCATTCTAGAACCCCTCCCACCCACACCAAGGCTCCAACCTTGCCCAGGAGTTAAGCTCAGCCAATCACGTACTGTAAAAAAAAAAAAAAAACACAACAACAACAAAACAAACAACAACAAAAAAAAAAAGGTCACAAAAACAACAAACGGATGAAGATAGACGACATCAAGATGGCCGCCAAAACAGTAGGATCAGGATCACTACCTAGGCAGTGTCATAGTATCCACATTCTCTTTACTGGGACCGGTAACCAGGTGGACATTCTAGTGTGCAGAACATTTGTGTTCCTTTCTTTGTGAGAAAGGAGAGCAAGCGAGAGGAGAGGGGGGAGGGGGGGGGGGTCAAACGTGACCTCCACTGTTGTTAGGCAACAGCTCCCCTCGCGGTCCCGTACCCTGTTGTGTTTTAAAATAGAAGTGTGTGCTTTATACAATCTCTGTCGCCAGTATTGCCAGGTACTGCAGGTGAACACCAACGTTACAGAGAGCTTGAATGTAACTGTTATTTGTTATTAGTTTTCTTTTTCTGTTTTTTTTTTCTGTTTTCTTTTTTTTTTTTTTGTAGAAACCCTTAATTTCCTCTCATCCCAGTTAAAATACAATGCAGCTCCTTCTTCCAAAGGGGACTTAAGGGTTGCACTTCTTTTACATTATTACCCTTTTGAACATCCCCCTAATTGGTTGTTGCTAAGTTCAAGCTAATGCTTGCATAAGGTTAGCCGACATGCTAATGCATTGGTATTTTTTCTGGTAATGATTTAATTGGCATGCTAAATCAGTTAGCAATAAGCTAATGTAAGCCAAACCGACTAGCATCTAAGCTAGCTGATGTTTGGCTCGTTGTCCGGTTAGATATGACTGAATGATGCTGAACACTGGTCCAAGTTGACCCTCTGATTAATGTGTGGAAGGAAATTGAACGCGCAAAAAAATCTTTATTTTTTACCAGTGTGAATTAATAAGCTGTTCCAATGGTTTACATATGCAAACCTGGGTCATGGATCTGATTTTCTAAATTAATAATAGTTCTGTTGTCAGGGTTACTGAATGTACAAGCTGAAATGGAAGAAAAAAAACCGAATGAATTTGTCACAAGTGGAAGATCACCCCAACGACCCACCTCCCAAAAATGAAAAACCTTAGGCTATCTATATTTTGTTTTTATTTGTTCCGGTGACTATGCACTAGAGTTTTTGCTGTGTATGCAATCCCAGCTCCATCTACATGAGTTGGTGTGTGAATAGCTGAAACGTGTTGGCTCGTTAATCTATGCACCCACAGCGCACGTGTGTGAGACCTCTTGCATACATGCTTACCTTGACTGATTGTAGTCTCCTTTCCCTCTCGTGGTGCTCTTAGTCATCCGGTGCTGAGCTGCCTAGCAACACTCATATCTCCCTCCTCCCCCCCCCCCCCCAATAATCTCCCGCCTGATCCCGACATCACTTCAGTTTGGCGCAGCAATGTGGGACATCACCTTTAAGACTCTTGACCACCCCTTTAAATGTGTAGGTAGAAAAGCTGCTATAAGCCTTCTGATATGGGATGTGCTCTAAGATGGTGATGTTTTTCACACCTGTGGCCCAGGTGTGCTGCAGGACCTCTGTCTGCAGAACCAGACCACTGGAACCTTCCCCCACAAGCCGTTCTATTGGACGACAGATTGATATCGATGTGGCAACACACATTCTTATCCTCCCTCCCTCCCATTGCCCTCCTCGCTCACCCTCTTTGTTCAACCCCCCCTTTTGCCCCCCTCCCTCCCTTCACTGTTGTTTTGGTCGTTTACTTGGGAACAGGACTGGAATTCCTGTTAGAAATTATTATTATCTATAATTTTTTTTAAATTTGTTTCCTTCTGTTTCTTGTTCTCCAGTTTCCATGGTAATATGCTGATATAATGCTGTAAAAAAAAAAAAAAAAAAACATTCCATTTATTTGGACTTGTAGAAAACGTCTTCACCTTCTTGTTTTGTTTTCAAACCAGACTAACCAATGTCCTCTTGCCAATTGTGTGTGTTGATTATTGCTATATTCTTTATTTTGAGAAATATGTGCTGCCCTTTTTGATTTGTTTCTCGGGGGGGGGGGGGGGGGGGGGGGGTTATATGGTTATTTTCTAGTCATCCTTGACAGTTGATCTCTCTTTCTTGTCTGGGTGTCTGTTGGAAGGTCAGAGGAAACTTGATTTTATCCACAGGACTACATCTTCAGATACGGTTAGAATAGTAGCTACCTATTGAACACAGCAGTAATCTCGTGTTGTAATTTGAAGTACTTTTCTTTCAGTCTTTTCAAATCTCGTGTCATCTCATTCCCTCCTTTTCCTCCTTCCTCGTCTCCCAAACGAAAACGTGAGGAGAAACTCCCTGAATGCAGTTTAAGAGCGAAAGAGATGGGGTTGAGATGGAACACAAGGGTGTGGGGGTGAAACCATGCCCTCCTGTGTGTTGCGTAGGAGGAGATATGGAGAAGATACAGATATGAAGCACTTGCTGTTCTCAACTGCCTGAATCAACAACACGGAAAGATTTTGACCAGGTTTTGTTTAGATTTGTCTTATTAAGAGCTCTTTGCTGGGATCTTAATCGACCAGCTGTGTCTTTAGTTAATTTCTTCTATCCTTCCATCTTCAAATCTTTATCTCTTTCCTATCATCCAGTGTCCCATTCTTTTTAAATTACAGGCCTTTTTATATATTTTTTTGTTTTCAGATTTTTTTCATCTGTCAGTCGAGGTTGATGAGAAGCTGTTATATTTTGTTTAAAAAAACATGGGAAACAGGCCTTTGTAAAGACAAAAAATAATAAAATTTGTACTTGGTTTTTTATTATTTGAGCATCTGTCTTACTCGTTTACAAACACACAGGAAATCGTTCTCCTTGTTGATCACTAGGTTGTGCTATTGAGACTAGTCCTTAATGAGTTAAGGGTTCAATTGAAGATTACATTTTTCATGGCTTGTATTTCAAATTCCTGATATAGACGCACTTGTGCAATTGGTATCTATTACAGAGTTTGTTAAGCCAACTAGGTGCAAGGGTATAATTCTAATGACTTGA
This sequence comes from Osmerus mordax, assembly GCF_038355195.1. Lineage (NCBI taxonomy): Eukaryota > Metazoa > Chordata > Actinopteri > Osmeriformes > Osmeridae > Osmerus > Osmerus mordax. The sequence goes on along the minus strand of NC_090070.1, from coordinate 11,379,670 downwards.
ATTTAGTTTATCATGAGGCCTCAAGCAAGCTCGTCTCACAAGCTTTTCTCGCAAAACAGCTTTTCTCACAAAACACGTTTTAAATCACTTAAGCTAGTCTCTAAATATCAGATGTAACACAGTGGTTAACCAGTAACTTTTGCATCACCCTGCTTGGCCCAGCCCCCTGCTTTGACACAAAATGGCTGCAGCGTGTACAGTTGCCTTAACAGCAAGGCCCTGCCTCCTCTCAGCATGCCCTTTGACCTTCTCCAGGGGGCTGGTGTGTATATATAGGCTGGGAGGGCAAGAGGAGAATCCCTGGCAGCCAAAATGAAGGCTCTGATCTGTGTTGGTTGTTGGATCTCTCTCCTGGCTCTGGTCGCTGCAGGTAATTAAAGAGGACATGTTGGGTTAGAATTGTTGTGAACGTGGCTGGAATTATAACGACAGTTATCATGTCGGTTGGTGACATGCTTTAATGCAGGTGAGATTTGGAATTTGACAGAGTTTCACGGTGGCGGAGTTAGAAGCACGATGAATGAGTTGGGAGTACTTCTGCAGTAGCCCGCAACTAACACCTGCTACATCCAGTGCATGTCGATGTAAATATGGGATCTTTAGAGGGTGGCTTGACTGTGTCAGGACTTGTGGAGTCAGAGCTTTGGGACCTTCCCAGACCTGCAGACAGTCTGGTACGGTTAGGGGGACCAGCCAGCGTGGTATTCAAGTGGTGTTGCGCTGGTCCCTGTAAAGTGATTGTGCATAGCTGCAGTTAGACGTGGGTATGGCATGTTCTCTATGCAGCGCTGTGAGTGAGACAGAGAGAGAGTGAGTGTGTGTGTGTGTGAGACAGTGTGTGTCCTGCAGAGCGGTGACATTGACTCTGGTGGTGTGGTGTGTGATCGGTCGGCGGATGAACAAGGGAAGATGTTGCCCTCATGGTTTTTTGGGGGGGATTTTACAGAAACGCGATAGATGGACACACACACACACTCGTTACGTGGCACTGGCTCTAAACACGCGTGCACACGTCAGTCTGCACACACACACACGTACACACACACACACACAGCTCTCCCCATGATGTTGCACTGGCGGGTGAGGTAAAACTGTCAGTGTGTTGAAGAGTGAGACCAGCTGATGGACTATCTGCTGTCTGGGGAGAACAGGAGAGACGCAGATAGATACAAACCAACTAGATCTGCAGGTAGGGTTTGGCAGAGTGGCACTGCAAGGGTCAGGGCTTTTTGACTTGAGACGGACTAGATATCTAAGTATATCTAAGCGCAGCTGCATAAACCGCACGGGTATAGCTAAATGCTATCAAGATGGGCAACGTCTTCTGAGGCCAACCCAACTACCGGTAGATGGATGACATAAACAATGAATGGTTTTCTCCCTCTGCGTGCTGCCCTGGCTTGACAGCGGATCTATTCTGGTGTGTGTGAGGGCGATATTCCTGTTCCTGGGTGAGGGTTGGCTGATGGCGTTACCCTTGTTTGCCCTTCAGGCAGTATGGGCCCTCCAGGCTTCCATAGTCAGGTGGCTGGTCTTAGTCAGTGTGCGGTAACCAGACACCATGTAGATGCTACACACACGTAAACACATAGACACACTGGTGACACTTGAGATCCAAGTGCTTGTAATAGACGTTAGTTAACAGGTAATAAAGCCCTTATAAGATGGTTATTAACAAATATTTTAATAAGACTATGTAAGTGTTATCACTAGAAGAGATACGATTTAATCAATGGGTAATAAGACAATTTGTGTTAATAAGAGTAACTTATTAAGGCCCTTATTACCTATTGAAAAGGTTTATAACAAGCACATGGACCCCAAGTGTTACTTACTGAGTCTACTCCTGTAAGATGGGCAGAAGCCTTTCAGCACACACACATCTTTCGGAAACAAAGGTTTGGCCCAGGGTGTAGTTTTACAGGCGCGTTCCTCCCAGGTTTCCGCTTGCGCTGGTTTTCAGTACCTGACACAGCCACACCCATGTGCAGGGGAAACCCCGGGGCTACTGTACACCAGGGATGGAGGGATGGAGGAGAGGGAGGAGGCAGGGAGGAGAGTGTGTTGCTGGTTACAGTAGCAGCCAACAGGACAGTGACCCCTGACCCCTCAGTGCCAGATAATAGAGACCCATACATGGAGGGAGGGATGGAAATACACTGTGATAGTAACTGAGGGGTCGGTGTGGCAACAGCTGTGTGTGTGTGTGTGTGTGTGTGTGTGTGTGTGTGTGTGTGTGTGTGTGTGTGTGTGTGTGTGTGTGTGTGTGCGGGACAGAGAGAGTGGCTGTGTGTGTGTTTGAGAGAGTATGTATGTGTGTGTGTGAGAGAAAGTGTGTGTGAATGTGAGAGTGTGTGTGTGTGTGTGTGCGTGTGTGTGTGTGTGTGTGTGTGTGTGTGTGTGTGTGTGTGTGTGTGTGTGTGTGTGTGTGTGTGTGTGTGTGTGTGTGTGTGTGTGTGTGTGAAAGTGAAAGAAAGACTGAATGTGCGCGGGACAGAAAGTTGCTCACGTATGTGCAACACTCTCAGCCCCGGTGACAATCGCTAAGGGGAAGGGACCACATCACTCCCTCTGTAAATAGAAAGGGAATGATCCCTTCCTTCTTTCCACCCCCTGACTCATTGTGGCTCTATTTCCGTCCCGTAGGGGGACCAAGAGCACCACCCATCTCCCAGGCACCTGTCGCTCTCCATCCCAGCTTCGGCACACTCTCCCTGGCCCGTGCATCAGCCATGGCTGGGCCTGGAGAGTGGAGCTCCAGAGAGCACATTCTTACATAACAGTGGGATTGACAATATAGTAATAGTCTGTAACAGTCCTATCTATAAATACGTTGAAATGAACTTGTAATGGGCTGGCTACTATAAAGCTATCTGTCACTGTCTGTTTGAGAGCTAGTACATGCTCAAGTGTTAAATTTAGGCACATGATAAAAGTCTGGACAGTCATTATCGTGCTGTTGAGCCATGGGGTTGGAATAACTATATTACTACTGAAACAGTAGTGGACTAGCCTACTGTTATTACATTAGAGGAAACAAGGCCTGCTGTAGGAACTGGTGTCTCTTTCTCTCTACTGCTCCCCAATGCTGACCTTTGATAAGGTCACCTCTCTGAGCTCACTGAGACATCTCTCTCTCTCTCTCTCTCTCTCTCTCTCTCTCTCTCTCTCTCTCTCTCTCTCTCTCTCTCTCTCTCTCTCTCTCTCTCTCTCTCTCTCTCTCCCTCTCTCTCTCTGTCTCTCTCCCTCTCTCTCTCTCTTTCTGTCTCTCTCTCTCTCTCCCTCTCTGTCTCCCCCTCTCTCTCTCCCTCTCTCTCTCTCTTTCTGTCTCTCTCTCTCTCTGTCTCTCTCTCCCTCTCTCCCCTCTCCCTCTCTCTGTCTCTCTCTCCCTCTCTCTCTCTGTCTCTCTCCCTCTGTCTCTCTCTTTATGTCTCTCTCTCTGTCTCTCTCTCTCTCTCTGTCTCTCTCTGTCTCTCTCCCTCTCTTCCTCCCACTATTTTCTCTCTAACTGTATCTACTGTAATTCTGTTTGGCTGCTTCACTGCTGCCGGCTGTAGACGCTCTCCTCTGTGGACGTTTACGTCTCCATCAAGAGATTCTTTGGAGGCCAGGGTTGACAAGGCTTCCTGCTGTGTGTGTTTGTGTGTGTGTGTGTGTGTGTGGAAGATAGATGATGACAATGCTGTGTGGATGACCATGACAATGCTTCCTGCTGTGTGTGTGTGTGTGTGTGTGTGTGTGTGTGTGTGTGTGTGTGTGTGTGTGTGAGCCCTTCAGCATTTCAAGATGCCATAACATGATGAAACAATAACAGATCGTTTCGCTAATTTCCTTTCATGGTTTTGTAGCTGGTGTGGCACTCGTCAAAGCAGAAACACTCACAGCTGAAACACTCAAAGCAGAAACACTCAAAGCAGAAACACGCACAAAAACAAACGCGTAAACATTTCACGCTTTGATTTGCGTGGAATGCAACCTCTTTAAACTTAGATGTAAACAAACTGTCACAGCCAAGCAATGAGCTATGAGAGTGCGGTTGGATGATGTCAGTCAAAGGCAACGCCGCGGTTGTGCCAGTGTTCATGTTGCCGTGCCGACGAGGCGGTGGCAGTTAGTGTGTGTTGCTGTGGAAGCAAGCCACGCTACCGTTATGTGTCCCCTGGCCCAGTTACAGTGACTCTTCCAAGTCACACATGCAGTCACACACTCTCCCAAGCAGAGTACAAACATTCATACACACACACACACACACTCCAAACACCCACACACACTCTCCCAAGCAGAGTACAAACATTCATACACACACACACACTCAAACACCCACACACACTCTCCCTATCGCCATACAAACACACACACCACCTCCCCCATTCCCCACACACACACACACACACTCAAACACCCACACACACTCTCCCTATCGCCATACAAACACACACACCACCTCCCCCATTCCCCACACACACACACTCAAACACCCACACACACTCTCCCTATCGCCATACAAACACACACACCACCTCCCCCATTCCCCACACACACTCACTCCCAAAGACACACACCATGTTTGTTTCACTCAATTAGAGACTAAGGGTACACTTAAGTCCTGTTGGAGGCCTGCTTTACAACCCAGGGTCTCGGGTAAGCCCGGCTCTGAATGCCAAGGGTGAGAGATGTCTAGGAAGCTAATAATAGCCCCTCCGTCGCCCCTACCTGTGACAAGGAGGGTTAGGGTTTTTATTCGGTTTGTCGGTGTGTCTGTCAACCACAGAGTTGACAGAGACTGGGTCAGGATGGCTGCCTCTGCTCCTCTCCTGCCGTAATGTCCTCTCCTTGTCACGGGGCTTATGGGCAAGCCGAGCCCTGGAAATGTGGAAACAGGTGGCTTAGCGGTTAGGGACTCGGACTAGTAATCTGAAGGTTGCCGGTTCGATTCCCGGCCGTGTCAAATGACGTTGTGTCCTTGGGCAAGGCACTTCACCCTACTTGCCTCGGGGGGAATGTCCCTGTACTTACTGTAAGTCGCTCTGGATAAGAGCATCTGCTAAATGTAAATCCTATGCTTTGGAGGTGGTGTTGCCTGGGCTCATGTTCCCCCCCCTGCTATGCCTTCATCAGCTTACTCCTCTATCAGAATCAGAATCAGAATCAGAATCAGAAAGGGATTTATTCGCCATGAAAGTTTGCACAGACAAGGAATTTGCTTTGGTAGGAAGGTGCATACAGTAAACATATACCTAAAATTTAAATATGTGGACTAACTATACTAAACTATACTCTATCCTGGAGTTAAGCGGAGGAGAATAGTGATAGCACTAGGCAGCTTTTAAAGGCCTTGCATCCTTTAAACAACATGACTAACTATACTAAACTATACTCTATCCTGGAGTTAAGCGGAGGAGAATAGTGATAGCACTAGGCAGCTTTTAAAGGCCTTGCATCCTTTAAACAACATGAGCGGGAACACGGAGCGCCTACGTCAACAGCACGGCTCATCCGTCAAGAGGTCTCTCGCGTCACGTCGAAACCGTGACATATGAACTTTGCGTGTTCCCAAAGTAACGTGACGTGTTCATTGAAGACGCCTGGCGTGGGAGTGTACGAGCTGTTTGTTGTTGTTGGGTTTGAGCACTCCAGCCGAAGCAACACACAACATCTGATAGCAGAGACACAAGGCACAGGGTGTTCCCTCTGAGGCCCAAGCACAGCGTGTTCCGATCACAAACGACTGCCGGAGGTGATAAATGGACAGAAAGCTTCCAGACTCAGGGCCGACAACCTACATCCCGGGCACTAAATAGTTTTCGTTTGAAATCACATGCCAGAAAAGAGGAGAGGACATAGACAGGGTGGCGGGAAGTACCCAGAGTCCTTTGGGCCTTGTCGGACAGGCGTTAAGCTGTCCACCTTAGCGTTTGATCAGCCCGTGTTGAGTCAAACGTTGAGAGACGGATCTTAGCTCCTCGACCGTCTTAGCTCGGCAGGATTTTCCCCGGCATTCGTGCAAGTCCCTGACTCCCGATTAAAAGTGACATTGGCTGCTAGCTGCGTCATAGTTTTTTAACTATAGACCCTCCCCCCCAAAACTATGTAGGCGTTGGGTTGTGAAGTTACTCTTTAATACTGTCAGGGACAAGAGGATATGCTAGCCTATGAGACTGCACATTCACTCACTTTAGCGTGCTCTTTTCTTAGCGTCGGTAGCTATACCCTGTTAGCGTTACCTCGCTGACTTGTAGCGACACAACGGAGCCAGTAGGCTCCACATTCCTGCAAGTGGGTTGTGACGGTGCGAATCACACTGCAGCTGTCCAGAATGTGATCCACACACACCCTCGATGACTTGAAACACAACCTGTGTACGTTTAGCTGAAGTATACCACACCATGCCAGTCTGCCCTTCCTCCTTTCAAATCCTAACCGACTGTTAAGTCTTCACAGCCAGGGGCACTCCCTCACAAATAGTCCACTCCATGTGGTGCCGCCATTCAGGAAGCAGCAACAGACTTCTCAAAATCCAAACTGATGCCACCAGCCACATGTGTACATTTATATATTATATACTATCGTAAACTATCAAACGCAGTTCGTTTATCAGACCTCCTTTTCTCTTTTCCTCCATTCTCTTCTGTTCTCTCCCCTTCCTGTCATCCCCTCACCTCTCTTCTCTCTATTCTCTTCTGTCCAACTTGACTGAACTCCTCTCCTCACTTCTCTTCCTCCGTCCCCCGTCCCCATCCCTCTCCTCCAGACCTGGGGGCGGAGGCCTCCCCCAACCAAGATGAGGAGCCCCTGATGCGCTTGCAGCTCCAGCCGGAGGGAGGGGACCTGTTCCCCTGCTGTGACCCCACAACCGAGGACCACGGTGGGCAGAGCTCCTCCAACGACACGCCCGCCCCGGATAGGACCGTCTGCCGACCCTGCGACCCGCACCGTCTCTGGGCTCGGCTCCTGAGGAGGCGCCCCCTCTCCGTGGAGGAGGAGGAGGAGGAAGAGGAGGAGGAAGAGGAGGCGGCTCGGCTGAGGAAGAAGGGGAGGATTCGGCGGAGGAGATAGCAAGCCACGAAGAGGAACAAGAGGAGGCAGCCTCGCTCGAGGAGGTGGTGGAGGAGGAGGAGGAGGAGGAGCCCGCTGAGGAAGAGGCGGAGCCTGAGGAGGAAGTGCAAGCTTCAGATGAGGAAGTGGCTGAGGAGGAAGCAGAGGAGGCAGAGGCTGAACCTGAAGACGAAGCAGCTACCACAGAAGAAGAAGCCGAAGCAGATGAGGAAGTAGCTGCACTTGAAGAGGAAGTGAGCCGAGTCTGAGGAAGTCGAAGCCGTGGAGGAAGCGGTTGAGGAAACCGTAGAAGAAGAAGAAGCCTCAGAGGAGGAAGTAGCGGAGAAGTAATCGAGGAAGAGGCGGAGCCAGAGAGCCTCCCAGAGGAAGTGACAGAGGTGGAGGAGGAAGCTGCGGCGTTGGAGGAACGGTAGAAGAAGAAGAGGCAGAGCCCGAGGTCGAACCAGAGGAAGTTCCAGAAGAGGAACCTGTGGAAACTGCAGAACCTGAACCAGAACCTGTTGTGGTGGGAGTGGAGGAGGTGGCAGAGGAGGTGCTGGAGGAAGAATCTCCTGCAGAGGAGGAGGTGGAGGAGGTAGTGGAGGAGGAGGTGGACGAACCAGAAGCTCCTGTAGAAGAGGTGGTAGAGGACGTGGTAGAGGAGGTGGTGGAGGAGGTGGTGGACGAACCAGCAGCTCCTGTAGAGGAGGTGTGGAGGAGGTGGCAGCTCCTGTAGAGGAGGTGGTGGAGGAGGTGGTGGAGGAGGTGGCAGCTCCTGTAGAGGAGGTGGTGGAGGAGGTGGTGGAGGAGGTGGCAGCTCCTGTAGAGGAGGTGGTGGAGGAGGTGGTGGAGGAGGTGGCAGAGGAGGTGGCTTCTGATGTTGAGGAGGCGGTTGTGGAGGATGTGGTAGAGGAGGTCACTGTGGAGGAGGTGCCAGAAGAGGAGGTGCCAAGTAGAAGAGGTTGTTGGGAAACCAGCCAAAGGTATGAACCAGGCCCAGACTGCATGTCACATACAACAGTGAATCCCTCACTCTGTGCACATGATGTTCATTCCTATTGTTTTAAAACACAGAACCACACCAGGCTGACTGAATTATAAATGTTATGGGCCATCTCTACCAGTCAAGGGGGAAGGGAGAAGAGGGGGGGGGGAGAAAGAGAGAGGGAGAGGACACTGTGTCAGCCGGTCTTTTTTATAGTCATGTCAACACTCCAGTACCAAATGGCAGAGTGTGTCAAAGCTTCCTAATTACAGAAGCTCCCTCTCTCTTTCTCCCTCTCTCTCTGTCTCCCCCTCTCTCTTCCTCCCACTCACTCACTCTTTCTCTCTCTCTATCTTTCTATTTCTCTCTCTCTCTTTGGCCCGTGTCATGCCCCAGAACATGATACGTTGCTAAAGGTGGATCAGGAATAACCCCTTGGACACCCGAAATAAACAGACTTATATAGCAGCAGGAGACCAGTCAGAGAAAGAGAAAGAGAGAGAGAGAGAGAGAGAGAGAGAGAGGGAACAGAGAGAGAGAGAGGGGGGGAGAGACAGAGGGGGGGAGAGAGAGAGAGAGAGAGGGAGAGAGAGGGGGAGAGAGAGAGACAGACAGAGAGACAGAGACAGAGAGAGAGGGAGATAGAGAGAAAGAGAGAGAGAGGTGAACACTGATACAACACTGTGGCCAGCACAGGACAGATGTCGTAATCACTCATCATAGTGACAACAGGAACAGGAAATCAACCAGGATTAGGTTTTACTGTGTCTCTGTGTCCTGCTATTTGGCACAACAGTGCGATGACAGAACAATGTGAGTCATCTCAGTCAAAGATAGGACTTTCCAGAGAGGTTCAGAAGTTCACATGATCAGGATCAACTCCTGGCTTCTCATGACTGACATGCTGTCCCTCCAATCAGCAACTAAGGAGGCAGCAGTTCCCACCCCCCGAGACCGCTCCACATTGACGACACGCTGCGATTGGCTGGCTCCGGGCCCTCTGCAGAGTTCTCAGGTGAGGAGGAGGAGGAAGAACGGATTTGTTTCTCCAAGCGCTGAAGAGAGATTATAGTGCTAGTGCCTGGAGCTTTTTCATGTAGAAAATAAATATTCGGTAAATTGTTTCATGATGGTTTGAGTGTGTGTGTGTGTGTGTGAGTGTGTGTGTGAGGACTGGAGGAAGCTAATTAATCAGGAAATATAAACACAGAGTTCCACCCAGCTCCATGAATGGTTCATTGTTCAAAGATTGGTCCATCTACACATTGCCCTGCTATAAACTACAGTTATCATAATGCACCATTCCTGCCATCTCAAGTTCACATAACCCAAAGCTTGCACCACTATTAATTCTAATCTCTCTCTCTCTCTCTCTCTCTCTCTCTCTCTCTCTCTCTCTCTCTCTCTCTCTCTCTCTCTCTCTCTCTCTCTCCCTCTCTCTCCCTCTCTCACTCTCTCTCTCTCACCCTCTCTCTCTCACCTCCCTCCCTCCCTCTCTCCCTCCCTCTCTCACTCTCTCTCTCTCTCTCTCTCTCTCTCTCTCTCTCTCTCTCTCTCTCTCTCTCTCTCGCTCCAGCTGCTATGAAGAACCTGCAGCACATCTACCACTCTGCCATCAAGCCTCTGGAGCAGGCCTACAAGTACAACGAGCTGAGGCTGCATGAGGTCACAGGTAACCACGACGACGACGCCTTGGACGTGTGCTGCTTAATTATCCATGAGATGGCTGGTTGATGCCGTTCAGCATCTGCCATCCAGCTTGGCCTGAGGCGACCCTGAGAAGTCAGCCCCTGCCGCAGTGGGACTTTGTGAAACGGGCGGAACAGTAAACAAACTCAGGCAGCATCCCTGCATATCTGACGCTGTTATCAGGAAGAGCTTTCCTTCAGCCCCTGGCTGTGCTCTGTAGAGGGTCTGTTGTGAAGACAGCTTGGTTTTGGTTCCGTGTCTGGGTCCTCCTGAGGGCCTGCTCGGTTCATCTAGAGGAGCTGGAGTCTGGGATCTCCGGGCTGGGCTGTTTGGGATGACTGCCCCCTGGTGGTAGGATACGGGATTATAAAGGTCTGAGAGAACTTCAGCCCAGATCTACAAAGTAAAGTATTTCTCTCTCTCTCTCTGCCTCCCTCCCTCTCTCTGTCTGTCCCCTCTCTGTCTCTCTGCCTCCCTCCCTCCCTCTCTCTGTCTCTCTGCCTCCCTCCCTCTCTTTCTGTCCCTCTCTCTGTCCCTCTCTCTCTCTGCCTCCCTCCCCTCTCTCTCTCTGCCTCCCTCCCTCTCTCTCTGTCCCTCTCTCTGTCCCTCCCTCTCTCTCTGTCCCTCTCTCTGTCCCTCTCTCTCTGCCTCCCTCCCTCTCTCTCTCTCCCTCCCTTCCTCCCTCTGTCCCTCCCTCCCTCCCTCTCTGTCCCTCTCTCTCTCTGCCTCCCTCCCTCTCTCTCTGTCCCTCTCTCTCCCTCCCTCCCTCTCTCTCTTTCTCTCTCTCTGTCCCTCTCTCTTTCTGCCTCCCTCCCTTCTTCTCTCTCTTTCTTTCTCTCTCTCTGTCCCTCTCTCTCTCTGCCTCCCTCCTTCTCTCTCTCTCTGTCCCTCTCTCTCTCTGCCTCCCTCCCTCCCTCTCTCTCTGTGCCTCTCGTCGCTGCCTCCAGATGGAGAGATCACCTCCAAGCCTATGGTGTTGTTCCTGGGCCCCTGGAGTGTGGGCAAGTCCTCCATGATCAACTACCTGCTGGGTCTGCATGGCACACCCCAACAGCTCTACACAGGTGGAGGACACCGACCCATGCACACACACACCTTCTGCCCCCCTCTCTGTGTCTCCCTTCCACTAAACCTCATCTTCCTCTTACCCTCCCTCCTCCTGTTCCTCCCACTCCTTTTCTCCCACTCCCCCTGCTCTCCTCTCCCTTTCCCCCCCTCCCCCTCCTCCCCCCCCCCCTCCCAGGGGCGGAGCCGACCACCTCAGAGTACACGGTGGTGATGCACGGGGAGAAGTTCCGCACGGTGGAGGGCATCGTCATGGCGGCGGACAGCTCGCGCTCCTTCTCGCCCCTGGAGAAGTTCGGCCAGGGCTTCCTGGAGAGGCTGGTGGGCATCGAGATGCCCCACAAGCTGCTGGAGAGGGTCACCTTCGTGGACACGCCCGGGATCATCGAGAACCGCAAGCAGCAGGAGAGGGGTGAGGAAAGGCCTGCCCAGACACACAGAAAGATTTACTACACGTTTCTGTAGTATTCTTGTCTTTCACCTGTCTCTCTGCTGCTGCAACACCCATATTTACCCCGCCTGGGAACTCAGTTATCAGCAAAGCCTCCTCTCATTGGTCAAACCCACCTGTACCCTCCCAGGATACCCCTACAACGAGGTGTGCCAGTGGTTCATCGACCGCGCCGACCCTCATCTTCCTGGTGTTCGACCCCACCAAGCTGGACGTGGGTGGCGAGCTGGAGATGCTCTTCAGGCAGATGAAGGGCCGTGAGTCCCAGATCCGCCTCATCCTCAACAAGGCCGACAACCTGGCGACGCAGGACCTGATGAGGGTGTACGGCGCCCTCTTCTGGAGCATGGCGCCCCTCATCACGTGACGGAGCCGCCCAGGGTCTACGTCAGCTCCTTCTGGCCCCAGGACTACGCCCCCAACACCAGCCGGGAGCTCTTCATGAGGGAGGAAACCTCTCTGCTGGAGGATCTTAACCAGGTGAGGATGAGGGGTGAGGGCTGAGGATTATGGTGAGAATGAGGGATAAAGGTGAGGATGAGGGGTGAGGTAGAGGGTGAGGGTTATGTCAAGGTGAGGATGAGGGGTGAGGTAGAGGGTTATGTCAAGGTGAGGATGAGGGTGAGGTTGATGGGTGAGGTTTAGGGGTGAGGGTTATGTCAAGGTGAGGATGAGGGGTGAGGTTGAGGTAGAGTGTGAGGGTTATGTCAAGGTGAGGATGAGGGGTGAGGTAGAGGGTTATGTCAAGGTGAGGATGAGGGGTGAAGTTGAGGGGTGAGGTTTAGGGGTGACGGGTTTTGTCAAGGTGAGGATGAGGGGTGAGGTTGAGGTAGAGTGTGAGGGTTATGTCAAGGTGAGGATGAGGGGTGAGGTCGAGGGGTGAGGTTGAGGTACAGGGTGAGGGTTATGATGACGAGGATCACAGCTGTAGAACTGGAACCCCACCATTCCCCTCCTCCGTTTGCTCTCAGGTCATCGAGAACCAGCTGGAGAACAAGATCGCCTTCGTCCGCCAGCACGGCATCCGCGTGCGCATCCACGCGCTGCTGGTCGACCGCTACCTGCAGACGTACTACGACAAGCTGGGTTGGTTCAGCGACCCGTACGAGGTGTTCCACGACATCGTCACAGACCCGGATAAGTTCTACATCTTCAAGTCCATCCTGGCCAAGACCAACGTCAGCAAGTTCGACCTGCCGGACAAGGAGGCCTACCAGGACTTCTTCGGGTGAACCCGGTGACGAGCTTCAAGCAGCTGTCCAACACTGCAGCTGGTCTGGAGGATGCCTGCTGGAGAAGATCGAGAAGGCCATCACCGTGGAGCTCCCGGGGCTGCTTAGCAGTCTGGGGAAAAGCCCGGAAGCGCCGGCGCCGGTCAAGGCGCCCGCCCCGCCCCCGCCCCTTCCCGGGACTTGTACGGGGCCAGAGTGCACGGAGAAGCCCAAGAACAAGTGGAGGAGGCAGTGAAGGGAGGGGAGCGAGGGATGCGAGAGAGAGAGAGAGAGAGAGAGAGAGAGAGAGAGAGAGAGAGAGAGAGAGAGAGAGAGGAGAGAGAGAGAGAGAGAGAGAGAGGGAAGAGGTGTGAAGATGTGGAGAGTTTTCTCTATAGGGGTTGACACCTGTGTTTGTCTGGACTGGACCTGAGGTAGTAATGGAGTGAGGGATGGAGTGAGGGAGGGAGGGAGGGAGGAAATGAGGTGTGGGCAGAGGAGAGGGTTGGGTACAAGAGAGTGGTGAGAGGGGAAGGAGTGATTGCGTGGAGTTTCCAACTACAAGAAGCCGACCAGGATAGAATCGTAAATGAACATCCGAACAGAGAAAATTAGGGGGGATAAAGGAAGATAATGATCAAAATCAGAGACTTATTATCTTCTGCTTTGACTCTCATACGTGAAGGAAACAAAGATTATAAACAAAACGGTTGTTGTTTTTATTTCTTTCTCTGTTTGTTTTAAAGTTTGTACTTTATTTATTCAGTTTTTTTTTCAATGGGATGAACAATTAAAAAAAGAAAAGAAAAATGAGTTTCATCTGAATTATGAAATATTAACTTACTGTGCTCATTTTTAAACTATCTCAAGTTTGTCTGTTTTTCTTTTTGGCAGCCATCTTTGTTTGCTATGCCTTGTAGCCATGTAAGATTGCATTTGTAAATTTGACGCTAGTTAATCGTTTCGCCTTCTTTGTCTGCTGACTTAACCTCAGTATGCTGCATGTCAAGAGGACTGTTGTCAATAAAGTTACAGTTTTCGTCCTTGTACCCTTTGTTTCGTGTGGTTCCTTTAAGAAAGCTAAACCTCAGTCTCTCACTTCATCTGATAAAGTATGAGCCGTTTCCCCGTGAACGTACATAATTCATCTTTATCTTGGTCAGTAGTCATGGTGGGGAGGCTTCCACAATACAACACACACACACACACACACGCACACACACACACACACACGCACACACACAGACACACACACACACACGCACACACACACACACACACAGACCATATAGTCCTTTAAATCTTTGA
>NC_090070.1:11354982-11365726 GCF_038355195.1 Osmerus mordax | reverse complement strand
ATCTACACTCTTTCCCTACACGACGCTCTTCCGATCTGTAGTCTCTCTCTCTCTCTGCCTCCCTCCCTCTCTCTCTGTCCTCTCTCTGTCCCTCCCTCTCTCTCTGTCCTCTCTCTGTCCCTCTCTCTCTCTGCCTCCCTCCCTCTCTCTCTCTCCCTCCCTTCCTCCCTCTGTCCCTCCCTCCCTCCCTCTCTGTCCCTCTCTCTGTCCCTCTCTCTCTCTGCCTCCCTCCCTCTCTCTCTGTCCCTCTCTCTCCCTCCCTCCCTCTCTCTCTTTCTCTCTCTCTGTCCTCTCTCTTTCTGCCTCCTCCTCCCTCCTTCTCTCTCTTTCTTTCTCTCTCTCTGTCCCTCTCTCTCTCTGCCTCCCTCCTTCTCTCTCTCTCTGTCCCTCCCTCTCTCTCTCTGCCTCCCTCCCTCCCTCTCTCTCTGTGCCTCTCGTCGCTGCCTCCAGATGGAGAGATCACCTCCAAGCCTATGGTGTTGTTCCTGGGCCCCTGGAGTGTGGGCAAGTCCTCCATGATCAACTACCTGCTGGGTCTGCATGGCACACCCCAACAGCTCTACACAGGTGGAGGACACCGACCCATGCACACACACACCTTCTGCCCCCCTCTCTGTGTCTCCCTTCCACTAAACCTCATCTTCCTCTTACCCTCCCTCCTCCTGTTCCTCCCACTCCTTTTCTCCCACTCCCCCTGCTCTCCTCTCCCTTTCCCCCCCCTCCCCCTCCTCCCCCCCCCCCCTCCCAGGGGCGGAGCCGACCACCTCAGAGTACACGGTGGTGATGCACGGGGAGAAGTTCCGCACGGTGGAGGGCATCGTCATGGCGGCGGACAGCTCGCGCTCCTTCTCGCCCCTGGAGAAGTTCGGCCAGGGCTTCCTGGAGAGGCTGGTGGGCATCGAGATGCCCCACAAGCTGCTGGAGAGGGTCACCTTCGTGGACACGCCCGGGATCATCGAGAACCGCAAGCAGCAGGAGAGGGGTGAGGAAAGGCCTGCCCAGACACACAGAAAGATTTACTACACGTTTCTGTAGTATTCTTGTCTTTCACCTGTCTCTCTGCTGCTGCAACACTCATATTTACCCCGCCTGGGAACTCAGTTATCAGCAAAGCCTCCTCTCATTGGTCAAACCCACCTGTACCCTCCCAGGATACCCCTACAACGAGGTGTGCCAGTGGTTCATCGACCGCGCCGACCTCATCTTCCTGGTGTTCGACCCCACCAAGCTGGACGTGGGTGGCGAGCTGGAGATGCTCTTCAGGCAGATGAAGGGCCGTGAGTCCCAGATCCGCCTCATCCTCAACAAGGCCGACAACCTGGCGACGCAGGACCTGATGAGGGTGTACGGCGCCCTCTTCTGGAGCATGGCGCCCCTCATCAACGTGACGGAGCGCCCAGGGTCTACGTCAGCTCCTTCTGGCCCCAGGACTACGCCCCCAACACCAGCCGGGAGCTCTTCATGAGGGAGGAAACCTCTCTGCTGGAGGATCTTAACCAGGTGAGGATGAGGGGTGAGGGCTGAGGATTATGGTGAGAATGAGGGATAAAGGTGAGGATGAGGGGTGAGGTAGAGGGTGAGGGTTATGTCAAGGTGAGGATGAGGGGTGAGGTAGAGGGTTATGTCAAGGTGAGGATGAGGGGTGAGGTTGATGGGTGAGGTTTAGGGGTGAGGGTTATGTCAAGGTGAGGATGAGGGGTGAGGTTGAGGTAGAGTGTGAGGGTTATGTCAAGGTGAGGATGAGGGGTGAGGTAGAGGGTTATGTCAAGGTGAGGATGAGGGGTGAGGTTGAGGGGTGAGGTTTAGGGGTGAGGGTTTTGTCAAGGTGAGGATGAGGGGTGAGGTTGAGGTAGAGTGTGAGGGGTTATGTCAAGGTGAGGATGAGGGGTGAGGTCGAGGGGTGAGGTTGAGGTACAGGGTGAGGGTTATGATGACGAGGATCACAGCTGTAGAACTGGAACCCCACCATTCCCCTCCTCCGTTTGCTCCCAGGTCATCGAGAACCAGCTGGAGAACAAGATCGCCTTCGTCCGCCAGCACGGCATCCGCGTGCGCATCCACGCGCTGCTGGTCGACCGCTACCTGCAGACGTACTACGACAAGCTGGGTTGGTTCAGCGACCCGTACGAGGTGTTCCACGACATCGTCACAGACCCGGATAAGTTCTACATCTTCAAGTCCATCCTGGCCAAGACCAACGTCAGCAAGTTCGACCTGCCGGACAAGGAGGCCTACCAGGACTTCTTCGGGGTGAACCCGGTGACGAGCTTCAAGCAGCTGTCCCAACACTGCAGCTGGTCTGGAGGATGCCTGCTGGAGAAGATCGAGAAGGCCATCACCGTGGAGCTCCCGGGGCTGCTTAGCAGTCTGGGGAAAAGCCCGGAAGCGCCGGCGCCGGTCAAGGCGCCCGCCCCGCCCCCGCCCCTTCCCGGGACTTGTACGGGGCCAGAGTGCACGGAGAAGCCCAAGAACAAGTGGAGGAGGCAGTGAAGGGAGGGAGCGAGGGATGCGAGAGAGAGAGAGAGAGAGAGAGAGAGAGAGAGAGAGAGAGAGAGAGAGAGAGAGAGAGAGAGGGAGAGAGGGAGAGAGGGAGAGAGGGAGAGAGAGAGAGAGAGAGAGAGAGAGAGAGAGAGAGAGAGAAGAGAGAGAGAGAGAGAGAGAGAGAGAAGAGGTGTGAAGATGTGGAGAGTTTTCTCTATAGGGGTTGACACCTGTGTTTGTCTGGACTGGACCTGAGGTAGTAATGGAGTGAGGGATGGAGTGAGGGAGGGAGGGAGGAAATGAGGTGTGGGCAGAGGAGAGGGTTGGGTACAAGAGAGTGGTGAGAGGGAAGGAGTGATTGCGTGGAGTTTCCAACTACAAGAAGCCGACCAGGATAGAATCGTAAATGAACATCCGAACAGAGAAAATGAGGGGGGGATAAAGGAAGATAATGATCAAAATCAGAGACTTATTATCTTCTGCTTTGACTCTCATACGTGAAGGAAACAAAGATTATAAACAAAACGGTTGTTGTTTTTATTTCTTTCTCTGTTTGTTTTAAAGTTTGTACTTTATTTATTCAGTTTTTTTTTTCAATGGGATGAACAATTAAAAAAAGAAAAGAAAAATGAGTTTCATCTGAATTATGAAATATTAACTTACTGTGCTCATTTTTAAACTATCTCAAGTTTGTCTGTTTTTCTTTTTGGCAGCCATCTTTGTTTGCTATGCCTTGTAGCCATGTAAGATTGCATTTGTAAATTTGACGCTAGTTAATCGTTTCGCCTTCTTTGTCTGCTGACTTAACTCAGTATGCTGCATGTCAAGAGGACTGTTGTCAATAAAGTTACAGTTTTCGTCCTTGTACCCTTTGTTTCGTGTGGTTCCTTTAAGAAAGCTAAACCTCAGTCTCTCACTTCATCTGATAAAGTATGGAGCCGTTTCCCCGTGAACGTACATAATTCATCTTTATCTTGTTCAGTAGTCATGGTGGGGAGGCTTCCACAATACAACACACACACACACACACACACACAGACACACACACACACACACACACACGCACACACACACGCACACACACAGACACACACACACACACGCACACACACACACGCACACACACACGCACACACACACGCACACACACACACACACACACACACACAGACATATAGTCCTTTAAATCTTTGATCAAACCATTTGAATCAAGAAACTACATATATTTTATTCAATACGCTCATAAGAAATTAGACCAAAGTGTATTTAAAGTGTAATTTGGATTTAAATTGTGGTAAACTTAAGCAATGTTGTGAGCAGACACCAGGTGGCGTCTCAATTCAGTTTCTGGAACTATTCTTGGTCCTTCGGTGTCATTCGGCAAAAAAACAGCCCTCCCTTTCAACACTTCCGATACACTCTCATAGCCAGAATAAAATTCATTTATCATCATTCATGCATTGCTTTACTTTTATTTTCAGGGGTTTCTGTTGGGATTCCAAATATGTTAATGTGCCACGCTACATGAGAGTTATTTTTAGACTCTCAACAGATAGGGTGTATGGGTGTGTCTAAAGGTAGCACACTGCCTTGACTTTATAAGTATTACAGGTTTAGGCGTGGACCAAAGTTATGAAGCATATCTGGGCCTCATAGCCACACACAGTGTGTGTGTGTGTGTGCCTACAGTATACATCCATGTGTGTGTTGACATTCATGTGTTAAACAAATGAGTGTGTGTGACATAAAACTACACCGGTGCTCCTGTGTATTGTGTACAATGACCCCTTATACTCATAAAACACTATCTTATCTTCCACACACCCACACACAAAACACGCACAAACACGACACACACGCACACACGCACACACGACAAACACACTCTTGCACACACACACACACACACACAACAGTTGCTTCACAGCTCTTACGGTGTTGGTCTTATCAATCCTAAGTGTTCTTTTTCAAGGTGTGTTGATGTACAAGATAAAGCTACCAGTATCGGGTGACACCCCCCCCAACACACACACATACGCACGCACACGCACACACACACACCAGTATCATAGTAAGACTGTGATCTCTTTCCAGTAAAACAAAACGCTTGTTTTATCTCATTCGCCCATGTTTCATCTGCTGTTATCACTGTCTGAACAAACAACACAATAATGCTTTTTGAATGAGGGTGGACATTTCAGTCAGATATTCCCAAAGTTGTTGGTACACCAAATGGTGTCGAACGCTTTTTTGTCTTTGAAGAAAAAAAAACTGACAACGAACTGCACAAAAGACCCGTTTCTCACCTTAAGCCCACTTCAACACCCACTTACTGTAACTTATTAATAAGAAGAATATTTACCCACGTTCCCTCCCCCTAGTTCACATGCGTGCTCGTCTCCACATATTTCTGCGTGCGCGCTCCCCTTTCCTAGTTGACAGCCCCCTCCCCTGTATTTTATGTCTGACTGGAGGCTCCTCTCTCGCGCTGCCCTGGTCACCCACCCACCCTCCAGCTCCACCGTCACAGCTGGACCAGAATTTCCGATCAAGTCAGGAAGATGGTGGTAGGGACTAGTGCCGTGCCGTCTTCGCCTAGATTAACGAAAACCACCCAAAAGTCGTTTATTTACTCTTCCGACACAACAAGATAGCTACGGTCGGTCGAGAAGGGAGGCAACCTTCACCAAACGGAAGGGGACGCCGCACGGCGAAAGCGCACAGAGTAGCCGAGTGTTATGGGCGCACGGCATGCCAGTGAAAACTAGAGCTACCCAGCCAGACTAGAGGAATTTCTGAAGAAGAGATAAGACAGTGAAGCGAACCGCTGGTAAAAACTATTCTTCGCTTTCGTGGATTTAACAAGGGAAGAGGGATAAAGGATATATTGTTTTGCTCCTCATGGGATTCCGGATCCTTGGGGAATGCGAAAGGAAATTCACAGACTCTCCCCCTGCCTTCCTCACTCCACGGCCCAAGCCTACAAGCTACCCCACGAGTGTACAAGTGTACAGCAACCACTGCTAACGAAGGAAATAGGCTACGTCCTGGGGAGAAAAAAAAAGTTTGGAAGCCTCTTTGGGCACAGAGGGAAACATATCGCTGACGTTTTTGCAGGCGTTTTTGCTTTTGCTTTGAGACCGTTTTTTTAACCGTCATTTTGAATGGATATCTACCATACCACACGGCTGAAAATACACCTCAATAAGAACACTACCCACGAATAACTCCAGCTAGTTTTATATGAATTTTAACAGTTTGTCTTTACCAGCTTTTACGTAGGTGGCAGTTTTATGCGTTTTGTTTTCTGCCAACTCTGCGCAACAAGTTAATGACCCACTCAAGCGCACAACGAGTCCTAAGATAATATCTAGTGTCATGTTTTGAGCGCCTCTCTCTCTCTCTATCGAAACGTCCTCGAATTACAGATTCATTGGAAGTGGGGATACAACCGGTGTAGAACCGGAGAGGGAGGTCAGGAAAGGACGGGGCTGCTCCGTGGGAATAGGCCCGCCTGTTGCACCGAAGCGGTGGGGACCGACCACAAACGGTCGCTGGTGATTTGGGTGGTCGCGAACGGACGGCTGTAACTCCTCTGTTTCGTATATTTACTTAGCTCTGGCCTACAACAGCGGCTTTGGAAACAACGGGATAACCCAGTAGTTCAGACATGTTATTCTCTCCAACGTTGGCACACGCTCCATGGAATGAGTATATGCTTTCAGAACGAAAATAAATTAAAAAAGGGATTTTTTTCTGAGCGTGTCCTCGGAAGATTAGACATACTTCTGAAAGAATCCTCTAGCCTTTTGTGGCACATTTTGGAATGCGTCAGACCAACCGTGGATACCCTTTATAAACCAACAAATGAAATATTGGAATTGAAAACGTCAAGAAAATGCCTCTCCTTTCGTCAGATGTGTGTAAAATAGTATAACTGTGTAAAGAAGATATCAATAAATAAAGGCAGTGCCAAAACACTACGCGCGTTGGAAAGAGGACTTTAAATATTTTAATAGTGTTAAACTCAAGTATTGTTTAACCTATGAATCGTTATGTGACAGCCTTAAGAAGTCGTTACCGTGATGTTTAAAAAAGGAGGTAAAGAGAGAACGGATGACATTGCTTTTAGGCAGTTGGAAAGAGACTCACGTGCACGAACCGAACTGCTCGAGAGCCCCTGAAGAGACCGGGAAATGGAATGTGAGTACTGACGTAATACGAGATCGGATAATGAGCTACTCAAGAGTTTGGAACGGTCTTTTTTATATGAGTGAATGTACCAGTTACCTCGTGCGTAGTAAAGACGTCTGTTTCGTGCGCACCATTTATCCGGTGTGATACCCATCACCCTTTCCCTCTCTCCTCCTCAATCTCTCTTCCTCCCCCCTCTTCCCCCCGCCAGATGTGCTCTCCCTCAATACCTGATTGCCTGCGCCGTCTGACACTGTTGACCGGACAGTAGCTGAATTATTTCGAGCCTTGCATCACGACAGCAGTCGACATGGCCTCGGTGCAAAAACACCGGCAGTTTCTCATGCACGGCACGGAGGTGAGCGTCGGTCCCAGAGGGGATGGCGCAGTGACAGTGCGGATTACCGACAACACCACAGAACACGTGCCTCCCCAGCAACATCAACAGGCGAACGAGCAGCGTGCTGGGGCTACCGTGGGCGGGAGTCCCCTAGGTAACAGTGGGACTACTGAAGTCGACCCCACTTCACACAAATACAGCTTTTCCAGCTGCAGCTCAGGTGATTCTGGTGTGCGCAGGAGTTTCATGACCACCCTACGCAGCCATAGCAAAGTCCCCCCTCTGTTTGAGAGGTCGGCCGCCCAGTGCTGGGACCCCAAATTCGACTCCTCCATCTTGGAAGAGGCGTGCCGCGAGCGCTGCTTCCCGCAGACGCAACGCCGCTTCCGGTACGTTCTCATCTACCTGGCGGCCTGCAGCGTCCTCTGGGGCGTGTATTTCGGCGTCCACTCCGAACGCTGCCACCCCGTCGCCTTCCTCGCCCCCACCGCCTCCTTCCTCCTCCTCCTCCTCCTCCTCTTCCTCTTCACCTTCACGCAACCCTACACGCGCTTCTACAACCAGGCCTCCCTGCTCCTCATCACGGCGACGTTTGCCATCACCCTCGCCCCGCAGATCCAGACCGCCGGCTTCTCCGACCCGGAGGGGTCCGGCGGAGGCGGGAACCAGACCCCCTTCGGCCCGCCTCCCTCCCCGGCCGGAGGGCTCCTCCCCCCGGGCTCCATGCATGACCCCCGGTGGGCACCTTCTCCCTGTGCATGGAGGTGCTGCTTCTCCTCTACAGCGTCCTCCACATCAGGCTGTACGCCTCGGTCCTGCTGGGGCTGCTGTTCTCCGTGCTGTACGAGACCTTGGGGTGGCTGCCCCTGTTGCAGAGGAGCTACGACGGAGGCGAGGGGGGCCGGGGATCCGGGTAGCGGCGGCGGGGGAAGCCACGGGGATCCCGGCTGGAGCTCCGGAGGCTGGGAACAGGAAACCCTGCCGTGGCTGGGCCCGGGGAAGGCCCTGCTCCACCTGTGCGCCCACGTCATCGGCATCCACCTCTTCATCATGTCCGAGGTGCGCTCCCGGAGCACGTTCCTCAAGGTGGGCCAGGCCATCATGCACGGGAAGGACCTGGAGGTGGAGAAGGCCCTGAAGGAGCGGATGATCCACTCGGTCATGCCCCGCCGGGTGGCGGACGAGCTGATGAGGCAGGGCGACGACGAGGACGGAGGCGCCGGGAAGCGCTACTCAGCGGGCGCCTGCTCCGCCGCGGGGATTTCCGCGGCGGGGGGGGGCGGCGGAGGAGGGGGCGGGGGCGGCCCGTCGTCGACGGGCGCCGTCAGCCCCAAGAACCACACCCACCACCACCGCAAGCGCAAGAAGACCTCCCTCCCGCGCGGCAAGATCGTGTTCCGCCCCTTCAACATGACCCGAATGGAGCCCGTCAGCATCCTGTTCGCCGACATCGTGGGCTTCACCAAGATGTCGGCCAACAAGTCGGCGCACGCCCTGGTGGGCCTCCTCAACGACCTCTTCGGCCGCTTCGACCGGCTGTGCGAGCTCACCTGCTGCGCCAAGATCAGCACGCTGGGCGACTGCTACTACTGCGTGGCGGGCTGCCCGGAGCCCCGCCCCGACCACGCCTACTGCTGCGTGGAGATGGGGCCTGGGCATGATCCAGGCCATCGAGCAGTTCTGCCAGGAGACTCGGGAGACCGTGGACATGCGCGTGGGCGTCCACACGGGCACGGTGCTCTGCGGCATCTTGGGGATGAAGCGCTTCAAGTTCGACGTGTGGTCCAACGACGTCAACCTGGCCAACCTGATGGAGCAGCTGGGCGTGGCCGGGAAGGTGCACCTGTCGGAGGCCACCGCCGGCTTCCTGGACGAGCGCTACCACCGGGAGGACGGGAGGGTGGAGGAGAGGGCGGGGCGGAGCCAGTTGGAGCAGCTGAAGGGTAAGCCGGGGCCGCTTGCCGATCGAGGTCTCCCTGTGTTCTTTCTGTGTGAGCGTTTGGTACGTGTATGTGTGTGTGTGCTTGGCTTATGTGTGTGAGCACTTGTGTGTCCGCCGCTGGGATAATCTCTAAAGAAGACTATTCCTTGTGGACTGTCTAATCTGAGGTCTCATGTGAATGAGAATTGTTGCCTCTATTGTCAGCCCTAAGATCCCCCCCCCCCCCCTCTCGAGGGTTCGTGTGTGTGCATTTGTGTGTGTGTGGGTGTGTGTGTGTGCATATGTGTTTATGCCTACTTATTTACACATGTTAAATCCAGGTCCATCAGAGACTGAACAAATGAAAAGGCAAAAAAGAGGTGGGGGGGGAGGAAGAATAGTGGGGAGAGATTAAGGAGGGGAGGGAGGGAAAAAGGAGGAGGAAAGAGGAGGAGGGGAAGAGGAGGAGGGAAAGAGGAGGAGGGAGGGATAAACAAGGCAGTCTCCACTTCATAAACAGACAGTATTGTGGCTCTGGAAACAGGTGCATTGTTTGATTGCGACCAGTTTTATTACACCTCTATGATCTCTCTCTCTCTCTCTTACTGCCTGCTTGTCTGTCTGTTTCCCTCCCTGCCTGTTCACTTTCCTCTGCCTGTCTGCCTGTCTGTCTGCCTGTCTGCCTGTCTGTCTGCCTGTCTGCCCGTCTGTCTGCCTGTCTGCCCGTCTGTCTGCCTGTCTGCCTGTCTGCCTGCCTGCCTGCCTGCCTGCCTGTCTGCCTGTCTGTCTGCCTGTCTGCCTGTCTGCCTGTCTGCCTGTCTGTCTGTCTGTCTGTCTGCCCTGTCTGGATATCTTCAGTGTTCAGCCCTTGTCTTCCTGGGGTGTGTTGTTAACCAGAGAGACAAGACTGAATGTTCTCAGGTGATTCTGGTGAGCAGGAGATTCTGTGTGTGTGTGTGTGTGTGTGTGTGTGTGTGTGTGTGTGTGTGTGAAATGGGGACAGAGAGAAAGAAATCCAATTCTGGGTGTGTGTTTTCAGGTGTGGATGCGGGTCTTCAGGTATCAGTGTGCAAGAGAAAGTGTGTGTGTGAGAGAAAGATGGCGTGCTTTAGCGTTGCAGTGAAATGACGCCTTCGCCTTTTATAACGTGTGTGTGCCTGTGTATGGCTGTGTGTGTTTGCGCTTGTGTGTGTATATGCATCTGTGTGTGTGTGTGTGTGTGTATTTAAGAGACTACCCCTCGTAGCTCTTTTCATGGCAGAGAGAGGTCCTGAGGTTGAGACTAACTTGTCTGGACTAAATCACACGTGTCACCTAAATATGCAGCGGTACATGACTGTGTATACCCTGCCACAGTCTACAGAAACCCCAACACACACACACACAAACACACACATACCTCTGTGCCTGAGAAGAGCAATTGACCTCCAATGTTGAGGGTACCAGATTATAAACCAATCAGAGAGCAGGAAGGAGGTAGGTGAAACATCACCATTTTGGGTCCGACTGAAGTAAACTCTGCTCTCCCCTGTTTGCTCCCTCTCTCTCTCTGTCTCTCTATCGGTCTCTGTCTCTCTCTTTGTCTCTGTCTCTCTCTGTCTCTATCTGTCTGTCTCTCTCTCTGTGTCTCTCTCTGTTTCTCTATCTTTCTCTTTCTCTGTGTCTGTCTCTCTTCTTTGTCTCTGTCTCTCTCTCTCTGTGTCTCTCTCTGTCTCTATCTCTGTCTGTCTCTCTCTCTGTCTCTCTCTCTGTGTCTCTCTCTGTCTCTATCTCTCGGTCGGTTTCTCTACACACATATCTACATGTAG
>NC_090070.1:11324982-11349982 GCF_038355195.1 Osmerus mordax | reverse complement strand
CTCTCTCTCTCTGTCTGTCTGTCTCTGTCTCTGTATCTCTCTCTCTCTCTGTCTCTCTCTCTGTCTCTCTCCCTCTCTCTCTCTCTCTCTCTGTCTTTTTTCCCTCCCTTTCTCTCAGTTCTTTCTCTCTCTGTGTTCGGACTCTCTCATTGTTTGGGCAGTTTGAGTGTACCACTCTCCTCTCAAGGACACAATGGCCTTTGGGCCAGAGAGGGGGGTAGACTGTGTGTGTGGGTGTGTGTGTGTGTGTGTGTGTGTGTGTGTGTGGGTGTGTGTGGGTGTGAGTGAGTGTGCATGGAACAATGACATAGTTGAAGAGAAGAGCAGAAGAAGGAGTAGACAGAAAGAGAGAAAGCGAGACAGTACAGTAGATATTACAGATTATTCTTTCATTAGATGTGTGTGTGCGTGTGTGTGTGTGTGTGCGTGTGTGTTGAACCCAGTGGAAAAAAGAATCAATAGAATCCATCAGGAGGGTTAAGTGTATCACACTCACACACACACACACACACACACACACACACACTATCAAACACGCATACACACACACACACATACACACACAGTAAATGCACAGAGAATTAAATCCAGTAAGTTTGTTAAACAAGATAAAAGGGTACTTAAACACAGACAGGTGTGTTACCTTAGGTATACACACACCAGCATTTGGATTCTAGGCGAGAATGCGATGGTGATGAAGATGATAGTACTACATGGTTGTCAGGGTCAGGGTCATGGCTGTAGTTCTAGAACACTAGATGGTTGTCAGGGTCATGGCTGCAGTTCTAGAACACTAGTTGTTGTCAGGGTCATGGCTGTAGTTCTAGAACACTAGATGGTTGTCAGGGTCATGGCTGTAGTTCTAGAACACTAGATGGTTGTCAGGGTCATGGCTGTAGTTCTAGAACACTAGATGGTTGTCAGGGGTCATGGCTGTAGTTCTAGAGCTTAAAGCTAAAACAACTAACCCTAACCCTGAAAATGGTAGTGGAGGTGGAATGTGTGTTATGCAAGGCATGCTAAACTCAATGACCTTTCAAGAGCTCACACACACACACACACAGTTACACAGGGATGTCTGGTTGTACAAACGAACACTCACAAACAGACACACGCATAATCACACACACAAACACAGACTCACTGTCCGGTTGTTTTACTCCCTCACACACTCACGCACAGTGCCACACACACACAACTCTCTTATACATGGTCAATTATGAGTAGAAGAGGCGTTTTGTGTGTATGAATATGTATGTATGTATGTGTGTGTGGGGCTTTGCCCACTGTTATACAACTCTCTGTTCACTTCCTCATGCTGTTTCTCACACTGGGGTGTCCTTCCCCTGTGCCCTGGCCTGCAGCCCTGTGTGTGTGTGTGTGTGTGTGTATGTAAAAAAAAAACTAGACACAGACCAGACAGAGGGGTGTGTGTGTGTGGTGATGCTTTCTCATACACACTTCTTTTTCCTCCTCAAACACACACACACAAACTCAGACACGGTCTGAGTTTGGCTGTGCCGGTTTATAATGTCCGATTTGAGCTTGGTTGGGGCCTCGCCCCCTGTTACCTCCTGCCTGTGTTTGGGTGTGCGTTGTCTGGCAAGAATAGATGTTCAATTGGTGTCACGGTTTTCAAGCTTTGATTCTAGGAACTCCGGTAAGCAGGAACAACACGGATGACTGTGTTGTTTGTTTACTGAAATAGCCGTTTAGCGAGGAAAAGAAAAATCCGGTGAGAAGAAAAGAGAAGAGTGACTAGATGGATGCGAGAGTGATGGATGAGAGAGAGAAAGAGGGAAGGGATGGATGGATGGGTTTGGGAGAGGAATGTAGTATGAACGGATGGATGGATTGATGGATGAATGAGTGAAAGAGAAACTATATTATTGTTGTTCACCTTTGTTTGTTTTGGATTGTTTGTTTGAACCTCTGTCTATAAACAATTCTCTAGGAAAATGTGTATGTGTATTAGGTATGGTCTGGGACCGATGACAGAGAGATACTAGGGTGATGGATTACTGTCGGTGTGGACTACAGGCTAACTGAAAAGCCCTTTGTGACAAAAGGCACAAGCAAAATCTGACACATACACACACATTATCTCTCTCTCTTTCTCCCTCTCCCTCTCCCTCTCCCTCTCCCTCTCCCTCTCCCTCTCCCTCTCCCTCTCCCTCTCCCTCTCCCTCTCCCTCTCCCTCTCCCTCTCCCTCTCCCTCTCCCTCTCTGTCTCTCTCTCCCTCTCCCTCTCCCTCTCCCTCTCCCTCTCTCACAAACACACACAGTCTCACAAACTTTTCTGTGGCGCTTCAATGAAAAGCTCATAGTGTATGTTGAATTAGTTTTTCCAAAAGAAATAAAACCCCAATTTACAATCCGTGACCACATACATAAAATAACACAGGTTCATATTTGCATAAACCTGCAAAGAGAACACCCACATTAAACCAGAAAAGGGTTCTAGAACAAGCCTTGCTATGGATCCCTCAGTGTGCCAGATGGCCACCATACATAAGACACATCTTTACATAGATTCTGCATGCTAGCTATCAAATCATCAACAGTGTCTTATCTATTGGGTCAGAAGCTAGCCTTGTTAGCACTTGAGCTTTGACCTCATAGTTCTGTACAAAAGTACAAGCTTACACAATTAGCATCAGCATCTCTGTACCGACGGAGAGCAAGCTAACCATATTAGCACAAGTCGGTCTCTGTTTGAACATGCAGATAGGAGCTGGCCCTTGACCACCTCTGTAATCCGGTGTTTGTGTACTTGTTGGCCCCACAGGAGTGTGAACAGGGCAACTCCAGCCATGTGTCATTAAACAAACACACCCATCTGAAACAGTCCGGCTTTCACTCCAACAGTTGAAGTGTGTGTGTGTGTGTCTTTCTGTACGTGTGTGTGTGCTGTGTGTGGTGTGTGTGTGTTCCCCTCATCAGGACTGAAGACCTACCTGATCTCGAGGAGGAAGTCTGAGCACGCTCCGTGCGACTGTTCTCAGCTCATCCTGGGAGGCTGGGGGGACACAGTAGGGGACAGTGCCCCCCTCCCTCCTGCCCCTCGTCCCCACACCCCTGACCTCATCCCTGGGGGGGCGGATGCCGAACCCCTCCTCCCCTCACGCCCCCCCGACAGAATCAAGGTGGGTCCAAAGAGGGGTGGAAAGAGGGAGAATGGAGGAAAAGAAGTTCTTTCTCCCCCGACTTCTTCGACAACTTTTTCAGTTTTTTTTCCCCGCTTTTTAATTGTTGCATTTTTGCTCTTGCTCTCTCCTCCTCCCTGTCCTCGTCTTTCTCCCTCTCCCCCTCTCACCCTGCTCCTCTCCCCCTGCTCCCCTCCCCCTCCAGTGTGGGCCCTGTGCTGTGGGGGGGTGTCCTGGGGCGGAGCACACAGAGGAGGGGGCCGTCCTGAACGGCTGCCAGGAGGAACTCAAGACCAACTGTGCCAAGGTAGCCTTACACACACACACCCACACACACGCCCACACACACTCTGGAAAAGCACTTCAGACACGCTATCTGATACAACTGCATATGTAATACACACACTTTTAGCTGCGAAGCATTCAACAAGCTCTCCCTCCCTCCACCCATCTCTCCCCTCCCTCCCCCCCTACCTACCTCCCTCCCTCCCCCCCTACCTCCCTCCCTCCCTCCATCCATCTCTCCCCTCCCTCCCTCCATCCCTCCCCCCCTCCCTCCCTCCCCCCCTCCCTCCCTCCCTCCCTCCATCCATCTCTCCCCTCCCTCCCTCCCTCCCTCCAGTTCGTTCCAGGCCACAGCCCCAGGGTGGTCAACGGGCTGCTCAGTCCTCCGCTGGAGGACCCGGTGAGGGCCAGTCAGAGCTCCCTGTATGAAATGCTGCAGGAGAAGGAGAAGAAGAACAGCACGGGGACGGGGACGGGCACCAGCCCGGCCGGGGCGGGCGCCGGGGCGGCGGGGGCGCGCGCCGGGGCGGCGGGGGCGGGCATGGACCACTCCGCCCTCATCTCCCTCCGCTCCAAGAACTTCCGGGAGAGGAGCGACGCCCACTTTGTTGACGTCATCAAGGAGGACAGGTGAGGGGCGCGGAAGACTCTGGATGCTCTTTGTTTCTCACGTTAGCGTCACTCTACTACATATATTGTTTTGGTTTTAAGAACACTTCCCCCTCCCCCTCCCTCCACACACAAGACTCCCTAACCTGGTTTCTGAAGCACTGTAGTTGTATGTGTTTCTAACCTGGTGTCTGAAACATTCTCGTTGTGTGTGTGTATCTCACTCTAGTCTGATGAAGGACTACTTTTTCAAACCACCCATAAACAAGATCAGCCTCAACTTCCTGGAGAGGCCCCTGGAGACAGCCTATAGGGTCAGCTACCAGGAAGAGGTACTGTTCACACACACACACAGAATACACACACACTCACACAGAATACACACACACACACACAGACAGAATACACACATTTACTTATATTCCCTGAACAGTCCTGCAACCCCCTGCTGGTGTATGTGAGCTGTTACAGTTTTAATTAGACTGTGTCATAACTACCTCAACTCTCACACACTACTGTTCTTCCTCCTCCTCCTCCTCCTCCTCCTCCTCCTCCTCCTCCTCCTCCTCCTCCTCCTCCTCCTCCTCCTCCTCCTCCTCCTCCTCCCCCTTCTCCTCCTGTTCACCTTCCCCTCCTCCTCCTGTTACCTCACCCCTCCCTCCCTCCCTCTCTCCTCCTCCTCCTCCTGCTCTTCCCCCTCCTCCTCCTGCTCCTCTCCCTCCTGCTCCTCCCCTCCTCCTCCTTCTACCCCCTCCTCCTCCTGCTCCTCCCCCTCCTGCTCCTCCCCTCCTCCTCCTTCTACCCCCTCCTCCTCCTGCTCCTCCCCCTCCTGCTCCTCCCCTCCTCCTCCTTCTACCCCCTCCTCCTCCTGCTCCTCCCCCCTCCCCCAGGTGGAGAACAAGGCCCCGGTCCAGACCTTCGCCAGCCCCACCTTCAGCTCCCTCCTGGACGTCCTCCTCTCCTGCTCCGTCTTCCTGGCGCTCACCCTCGCCTGCTTCCTGCCTGCCATGGTTGCCGCGGCGACGCCCCCGCCCGCCGCCATGGCGCTAGCCGCGGTGGCCGGACTGCTGGAGCTGGTCTCCCTGGTGTTGTCTATAAAGTGAGGGAGGCGAGGGAGGGAGGGGCGGAGAAAGGGAGCACAAAAGGAAACGAGAGAGACAGTTAATGGGTGCTAAGGGTGCTGTACCGTGCATTGCCTGCACTTGTTTACCATCTCTTTTCCCTTTGTTCACCCTCTCCTCTCCAGGATGACCTTCTACCTGGCTGATGTGCGGCCCTGCACCCAGACCCTCCTCCAGGGAGTGTCCGGTTGGCTGCCCCGACACCTGGTCGGCGCCGTGCTCGTGTCTCTTCCTGCTATCTCTGTGTTCTCCCACCTCGCTAGCGGTCCCCCGTCCCTGCAGGTACGAGAGGGAAGTGTGTGGGTGCGGGGGGGGGAAGGGGGGGGGTAAGGATGGGGGGGGGGGAGTAGGAGGCTGGGGGACAGAGAGAGGGGGGTAGTGACAGAAGAAGAAGAGATGGATGAGAGGTTACTAGTGACATGGATGCTAGCTAGCTACCAGAGGTGGCTGGTGGTATGGATGCTAGCTAGCTACCAGAGGTGGCTGGTGGTATGGATGCTAGCTAGCTACCAGAGGTGGCTGGTGGTATGGGTGCTAACTAGCTACCAGAGGTGGCTGGTGGTATGGATGCTAACTAGCTACCAGAGGTGGCTGGTGGTATGGATACTAGCTAGCTACCAGAAGAGAGACTAAGCTAGCATTGTCTCCAGACAGCTTGGGTTTAGCCCCAGAAAGGCCGTAGAAGGCCAACCACACAGACAGAGGAAGGTTTACGCTTGTGGACTTTGGCACGCCGACCTGTTGATGCGGCTCTCCATATTACAGTCCTTTATGTGCAGAAAGATACGAGCAAGGGAGAGATACAGAGATATAGATTAACAAGACGAGAAAGAGAGAGAGGGAGAGAGAGAGAGAGAGAGAGAGAGAGAGAGAGAGAGAGAGAGAGAGAGAGAGGGGGGGGGGGGGAGGAGTAGAGGAGGGAGTGAGATAGAGAGAAGGGGGCAGAGAAAGGAGAGAGTGAGGAAGGACAGAGAGAAGGCGGGAGGGGGCAGAGAAAGGAGAGGAGAGAGGGAGGGTGAGAGGGCCTAGTTTGGGCAGCAACAGAACCAACCACACATAGTTTTCTTTTCTCTTTTCATTCTCACGATTCTTCTTGTGAGCTTCAGTGTTTAGATATCTTGTTTCTCATGGATACACAACCCCCCCTCCCCTATCCCCCCCCTTCCAGTGTTGTTCCTTGAGGGCAGTCAGATCAAAGTGGTATTTCTGGGTAGAGGGTCTAATTAGACATGGGGAACTTTCTCCTCTTTGAAGATACCAAGAGGCAGTAACGGAGGGTGAGAGAATAGAATGGTTGAGAGAGAGAGAGAGAGAGAGAGAGAGAGAGAGAGAGGACATGAGTGATAGTGAGAGAGAGAGATGGGGGGGAGGGGAGGAAGAAATATATGTTATTAGTCTGCTTTGAAAGCAGCTCGTAATTCCTGTTTAGTGTGAAGGGTGTGTGTGTGTTCACGCTCACGTGATCATACTGTAAACACGCTCACGCGTGACAGCCGGCATGTACAGGACCGTAGCCAGATGATCATCGTACTTGTGTGTAAGTCGCTCTGGATAAGAGCGTCTGCTAAATGATCTCCTCCAAGGTGACCAAGTTCCTGTGCTGTGCCACCATCATTGCCATCATCCAGTACTGTAACTTCTGCCAGCTGAGCTTCTGGATGCGCTCTGTCCTGGCCACAGCTGCAGGAGCAGCTCTGCTGCTGCTCCTCTCCAGCCCCCTCTACAGGCCAGGGTGAGCCACTGCGCCTCGCAACTCCACAACTGTCCACTCACAACGTGTTCGGCACGCTGGAAATCTCAAGTTTCCATCACATCGTGTGCGTGTATGTATGTGTGTGTGTGTGTGTGTGTGTATGTGTGTGTGTGTGTGTGTGTGTGTATGTGTGTGTGTGTGTGTGTGTGTGTGTGTGCGTTCTGTTGTAACTGACAGGAGTCTTCTGTCTTTCAGCTCCAGTAATGACACCTCTCCAGCTGTAGGGTGAGTGTCGCCGTGGAAACACCGAACTTTGATGAATGAGTGACATTTAGAGAGGGCCCCTTTCTAACGTGTTTGCAACACACACAACACACTCTCTCTCTGTCTTACCTTCTCACACACACACACACACACACACACACACACACACTCACACACACAGAGTGTGTCACTACAGAAATAGCTGCTAAATGTCAGCTACGGTGGTGTGTATAAGTCACCTAGCTCGCTAGCTGGCTAGTTCTTTTTATTGCAGCCACAGGTCAGCTGCAGCACCAAGCCAGAGAGAGAGAGAGAACGGAAGGAGAGAACCGTTTTTTCTGGTTGTGGAACAGCAAAGAACACACCATGTACTCATGAGTGTGTGTGTGTGTGTGTACTGAATAGCAAGGCATAGTCCCGTGAATGTACGTTATTGTTGTGTAGTTTTGGATGGGTGTGTTAGCCCGGAGTGGGTGGGGTTAATTTGAATGTTTCTTATCAGCTGAATCCCCTCCCCTCTTATCTGTCTATGATTCCTTTTCCCCGCGACCATCTGTTTCTCCCTGGCTGCCCCATGCCTCTCCCATGCCTTCTTATACTCTCTATTTCATGACACACTCCTGATTTGTTCTCATTCTCCCTCCCTCCCTCTCTCCCACACCTTTCTCCTCCCTCCCTACCTCCCTCCCTCCCTGCAGTAATCTCAGTTCAGAGACCTGGCCCGCCACCCCCGCAGGCTGGTCCGAGCCCGTGACCCCGGTGGACCTCCTGCTCCAGGAGGCCGTCCTGGCCTTCTTCCTCCTCCTCCTCCTCGTCTGGTTCCTCAACCGCGAGTTCGAGGTCAGCTACCGCCTGCATTACCACGGCAACGTGGAGGCCGACAAGCATCGCAGCAAGATCAGGACCATGCGGGACCAGGCCAACTGGTTGCTGGGCAACATCATCCCCATCCACGTTGCCGAGCAGCTGAAGGTACCCGATTGGTTCACCGACTAATGAATGAAGTGAACGCATTCATCATTATTATTCACACTCGTCCTTGTAGCAACGCTGCTAGTGAACCAGGCATCGAGAGGAACAATTCAACGGTCGAATCCTGTTGGCCCGTCACCTTATCTTTCCCCCGTTTCTCTCCTCCTCCCGTTCCCTCCGTCCACCAGGTGAACCAGAGCTACTCCAAGAACCACGACGACGTGGGCGTGATCTTCGCCAGCATCGTCAACTTCAGCGAGTTCTACGAGGAGAGCTACGAGGGGGGAAAGGAGTGCTACCGCGTCCTCAACGAGCTCATCGGCGACTTCGACGAGCTGCTCCACAAGCCCGCCTTCTCCAACGTGGAGAAGATCAAGACCATCGGCGCCACCTACATGGCGGCGTCCGGCCTCAACGTCCAGCGCTGCTCCGACTGCGAGGACGACGGCTGCGGCGGCGGAGGCGGCGGAGGCGGCGAAGGTCACCCTCTCGGCCACCTGAGGGCGCTGTTCGACTTTGCCCTGGAGATGACGGGCGTGCTGGACGACTTCAACAAGAACATGCTGGGCTTCGGCTTCAAGCTGAGGATCGGGTTCAACCACGGGCCGCTGACGGCGGGGGTCATCGGCACCACCAAGCTGCTGTACGACATCTGGGGCGACACGGTCAACATCGCCAGCCGCATGGACAGCACGGGGGTGGAGTGTCGCGTCCAGGTCAGCGAGGAGAGTCACACGGCGCTCAGCGCCATGGGGCTGGAGTTTGACTACCGTGGTACCGTTAACGTCAAGGGCAAAGGTCAAATGAGGACCTTCCTGTATCCACCAAGTATAGAGACTGGGCTGTCAGGTTCTCAGCCCCCATTGGCTGTCTCGCAAGGGGGCGGGGAGGCTGCAACCTCGACCGTGACGGAGGTGGCCAATGAGGCGTCTGAGTCCGCCGCCAAAGCGCTGGCTCCTCCCATTTCTTCATCCTCCTCTTCCTCTCGTCACGCTCCTCCTCCCCCAGGACAGGGGCTAGATCTGGGCACAGACGAGCCCGCTGGGGTGAAAGCCGAGGGGTATAGGGACGCTCCCAGGCCCTCTGGGCCCACGGACCCCCAGCCACAGCCCCAGAGCCCTACCCTGGACCCTCCCCCAGACTCCAGGGTCACACAGGCGACCTCTCTGCCTCTCAGACTCGAACGGGAGGAAGAGGAGGAGGTGGACGAGCTTACAAAGCTCAATGAGGAGTTCTGCGAACGTCTTTGATCCATGGCACCTGTCCTCCATTTAGAGTCTCCCAGCCTCCACCCGAGTCTCTGCCTCCCCTCAGGGAACCCCCAGGTGTGTGTGTGTGTGTGTGTGTGTGTGTGTGTGTGTGTGTGTGTGTGTGTGTGTGTGTGGGTGGGGTGGGTGGGGTAGGCCCATCAGGTTTCACAATGTGTCTTATGACACAGTGACACAGATACAGGGTTGAGGCTTTGACTGCAACAAAACAATTACGGCTCAACTGTTTTGTATTACAGTTGGAAGAAGGGGTGGGGAAGGGGGAGGGGGGGATAGGGGGGGGTCTTCTCTTTGCTGTGTTGAGCACCGCAAAACCCAAAATGGAGAGATGGCAGGAAGATGGAGATAAAAGGATAGTTTGAAGTATTTTTGACTGTTGATAATGTTGTTTTCCTCTCTCATGCTTTTTCCTTCTGTGATATAAAAAGTGCCTTTAGGACTAGCCTGTTGAAAGAACAAAAGATGATTCGTTCACAAGCGGAAAAAAATACAAAAAAACTAACAAAGAGTTGACAAAACTAAACAAAAAAAAACAAGAAAACTAATTGTTAGTCAAATCTCGTGCGGCTGTTATTTTTGTATTTTATTGTTAACATTTTGGAAAGGCTAAACTAGGGATAATGCTGTGGTTTTGTTTGTTTATTTACATTGCAATAGTTTGAAATAAGATCAATATCTGTTTTGCTTATCAGTATGTTTTCACTTTCTCAGTCATATAATAGAAGGGACATTGATCAATCAACTTGTCAGAGCGCCAATGGTATTCATTTACATTTTACATTTAATTCATTTGGCAGACGCTTCAATTCAAAGCAACGTGAGAATTGAGAGTATAACAGAAGTCGGATGATTTGTACGAGTAGAATTGAACAAAATAAATGTTCACCTGATGTATTTCGCTTTGCAACCAGGGCTTATTACAGTATATAGTATTCTGCAAAAATCTTAGGCACAAGTGGAAAGAAAAAAGGCTAAAATATGATGAAATGAAGATTGAACAAAAAAAGTATCTAAATATTACTCTTTCTATTGACTCACTAATGCTTTATGCAAAGAAAAGAAACATCTAAAACAACATTTGTGTGAAGGATCTGGTACAGGCTCTGATCTGTGTCTAACTTTAAAAACATAAAAGTATGTATGGATCTGTAGAATTGCTCTTTTAAAACCTCAGACAATGAGCAAACTAGTTGGCTTATAGGGAAGAGATGACTTTTTGAAAATAATATTTTCTGTCTCTAACACACACGTGCTCAAAGCACACATTTGAACCAGTTAAGGTAGATAAGGGAGTGATTAGTTTCGAGGGTCAATGACGCTGGTTATAAATGAAACTGGACGGCAATCAACCCCCATTTATTTGTACAGGGTTCACAATTGCCATGGACAAAGTCAGCTAGCTAATGAGCAATGTTGTCCAAGAGGGGAAGACTACACAGCCAAATAGAACTTGTAGTTCATGTATTATAGTGTGGAAGACCTCAAACCTTCAATTATAGCCAAGTGCCATCAAATGTCTTGAGCCACAGAAACAATTTAGTTGACCGGCACCTGACTCAACCAATAGGGAATCATAGCTGCCTTTAAGGTTTTTTGAGATGCTGGTTAAAAGGGCGGTACATCTGACCTTTTCACCCTATCACAGACTGCATTATGGGGCTGTACTGTATTAATGATTTAACTTTACATGTGCCACTTTAATTGAGTTTTTATGAGTGCAATGCAACTTGTTTTGTTTGAGGTTTAATCTTTGTAGTGCCTAAGGAAGTATGAAAAAACAGTTTTTACTTTTTTTGTGTGTATGATGAAGATGATGATGATTGATTGAGGTAATGAGCTTAGTCATGCGGGATTGACTGTAACTCCTGTATGAGATGACTAATTCCTTCCTATTCTTCCTTTCATCCTTATTTTCTTCCTTCTATTTGTCACCGACTGGTTTACTGGAACGTCTGTGGTTAGAGTTGGTGTTTCCACTCTCTCATTTCCCCCTCTTCATCTTCTTACCTGGGGCCTTACCTCCAAAAGAGCTCAATTTTAATTTTTTAATTTCTTGAGTCAGGGTGGTGTGTGTGTGAGAGAGAGAGGGAGAGAGAGAGAGAGAGCGAGAGCGAGAGAGCGCTGGTCCTCAAACTGAGCAGTGATTGGTCACTTCTAATTGTAGCATCAATGAGAGCCCAAACGCCTACAGGGCCAATTAGGTAGAAAATGTTATGTGTAATTAGTACCAGTGCTGTTATAATAATAGATAACTTTTCCATGACAACCCATATTTAGGAATCACAAATCAGTGACAAACCATTGTGCCTTCAGCAATCTTGTTTTTCACGTGAGTTGATCTGCTTTAGATGTTTTTTGTTCTTAATTACTAGTTATTTGATTGTAGATACATGCTTTTAAAATGTTGACTTTATATTTGCTATATTTTTCTGCAAGTATATTTACTATCCAAGCACATTTATTTCCACGTGTGTGGAAACGACTACTCGTGTCACTGTGTTGAACTTTGTGGTGGGTAAATTGAAATCATTATCACTGTGGAACAATGGTAGAAAGGTCTACTACCACAGTATTATGAAAAGGGAAATACTCAGATTGGGGAGGAGGGGTTGGGGGAGAATCACACTAATACACAACCCCTGCCACACACACCCTTAACCAATCTGAAATAAAAAAGGGAATTAAAAAGATGTGAAGAGGATTCTGCTCTCTGATTGGTCAAAAAGCAGGACGTAAAGAACAGGGAGATTAACACCCTCAGTATCTTCTGAGCAAGTCTTTTGAGTGTGTTCATCACTCGTATGCCATCACTGTGTGTGTGTGTGTGTGTGTCTTAGAGGATGGCCACTCTGTCTGTCCCATCCAGTGGTACTGTCAGGCCTAATAGTGTCCTAGGGCCAAATAGTGTCCTAGGGCCAAATAGTGTCCTATCTGACGTCACAATGCCGTTCCGATGCAAGGACGCGTCCGTCGCTATGCCGACCTTAAATTCCTGAGATATCTACGCGTGCTAGCAGGAAACTGTCATGGTTGCTATACTGGTTACTAGGTACGAAGTTTTGTATTTAGGCTTATTTAAACCAGTTTATTCTACTCTACGATTTAAAGTTTTCACTCCTAGCACGACAGTTTCCTGCTAGCACGCGTAGATATCTCAGGAATTTAAGGTTGGCATAGCGACGGACGCGTACTTGCATCGAAACGGTATTGTGACGTCAGGTAGGACACTATTTGTCCCTAGGACACTATTTGGCCTGACAGCACCATCTGTAGTGTCGTGTTTGCTTTGCTTACTCTCCATCTTGGTTTGAGTTTGACTTTATGACTTCATGCACTTCCTTCAAACATGTGCCTTACTCGTCTTGAGATATCCCGCCTGACGGGGTCCGACGTATTCATGTCAACCCGTAGCTCCAGTCACGCTGTAGGAATCATTTGGTCGAGGGAAACTGTGCGTATCGAGCCCACATGTTCTGTGATGCCATCACTCCATTCAGCACAAGTGTCAAATGTATTTGAACTCTTAGATTAAGATGTTATTTTTTCTGTGGATATGCAGTGATGTTGTGTTTTTCAGAGGAAGGCATTGATGACATGTTAGTGGTAGTGTATCTAGCACTCCTTCTAG
This sequence comes from Osmerus mordax, assembly GCF_038355195.1. Classification (NCBI taxonomy): domain Eukaryota; kingdom Metazoa; phylum Chordata; class Actinopteri; order Osmeriformes; family Osmeridae; genus Osmerus; species Osmerus mordax. The sequence goes on along the minus strand of NC_090070.1, from coordinate 11,336,996 downwards.
CGTCAAAAGATGCTTAAATTAAGATCACTCACTAAAGGGTAACTATTGCGCACACATTAATTAATTCACTGCACATGATAAATTAGTCATTACAATGTCCGGTTTGTGTATTTCATTTGAACACACTGGGGCAAAGGATGTGACATAAGCCAAAGTGTTAGCATTTTGATTTGAGATGTATGTTTTTCCTTGTCTTTGTCAATCAGTTGATAATGTACTATTTTAGTTTTTGTGCACATTACCCATTGAGTCATTTATAAACACATGATCATAATCTGTACACATTTGCACAAAGCACTCACTGTGTTGTACATATGCATAAGTATTGTTTTATGTCACATTTATGATTTTTGTTTTATACTTGTGCATGTGCCAGATTTTGACGTTGTGAAAAACAATGAAAAAGACACTTAATATCAAAATTGTTCTTCACGTTGAGTCTTGTTTCCTTCCAACCTACACAAACGTTTTGTGAATTGACGAAAGGGGTGAGACAACACATACTCTACTCATTTAATCAAGTTTTCCCATAATTCGACATCAATTTAGGCATAATTGATTAATTTTAAGCATGCACTGCCCCTAGTGGCATTTTATTCAATGTGCGCACGCCATAGGTTTACGTAGGGCGTGATTGCGCGACCCCTCCCCCCTCCACAGTCTATCTGGAAAAAGAAAAAAAACTTTTTGTATCGAAGGAATCAACAGCCGCCATCTTGTCGTGGCTCGGAATTAGGATTTCTGTTGAGCACTATTTTTAATTTTGAAACGGAGCTTTCGAACCAAGGTTTGACAGCATTTTCCCGTCCGAAAAGAAGTACTCATATCATTTCGGAATTATTTTGGGCGAAAAAACGGGGATTCGATCGATGTTCGTCGGCCAGAAAACCTCAGAATATCTGATTTCCCCTTGAGTGCGGCGCTTCACACAACCCCTATCGCCGTTCCGAGCACTATTGTTTACCGTGAGCAATCGGAGACAAGACAGCGACTTGCAGACACATTTGCTCAAATATATCATTTTCTTGCAGTTTTGCATTTTTATGGAGCTTTAGGTGATTTTTGCATGAAGGAATTTGACGTCACTAAAAACGGGTTGTTTGAACATCCAAAAATAACGACTTGTTGACAGGACTGCAAGAATCCATGTGGATAATTTTAGTTTGAATTTTAACGTTAATTTTCGATGGAAAATATTTTTATTTTATTAATTTAACGATAATAATGTGGGTGTTGGGTGTTGGATTATCATGGGGTGAATGGCGGTGGCGAAGCGGGGCGCTATTGCATCTCTTTTGAAAGACACTTCAATGCTAGCAAGGAGTTAGCAAGCAAAATAGCCAGAGTAAAAAAAATAAGTGGATGCAACGTTAGTCCAAAAAAATTCCTGCAGTAGGATTTCTTTCAGTCTTTGTTCACACAAAATCAGAAACGACTACAAAGTACCACCATGGCTGAAAACTTGCTAGATATTGGACCCCCGAACTCCAAGCGACCAAAGCTGAATTCACCTGCGCTGTCAGCTTCTGATGGACCAGGTAAGGCCTCACCAGCGATATGTCAGCGACAAAGTTGCACTTGAGTCTGTCATGTGATGTTGAGTAAGAGTGGCGTTTGAATGATTCCCCAACACTACGCAGTAATTTTACCAGCTAATGTAGTCTAACATTTTATACCTAGACCAACCTAGGACTATACAGTTGTGGTGTCAAAACTCTGGTTGCTAAGATTCCAGTTTTGTTATGCTAGTTGTCACTAGCGGGAAAGAGCATCATCATGGTGGGTTAGCAAGCTAGCTTTCATAAATGGCCTATGTTTGCAGTAATAATTTATCGTTTTGAGGATTTGGGGCCAACGTCACGTATACTGCTCTGAAATGCGTCTGAATAGTTGCTGTGTTGCTAGCAACTGTTAGCTTTTCTGCAGCTATAACCTACTTCAACTTACCCTCGGTCCGATATCCTATACTAGTCGAACAACTCAAAATGAAACATCCTCATGATATATACCTAAGATGCACATGCACCAACTCAAGATTTTGGGTTTAAACGATTGCAACATCTATACATGATTTGTAACTATACCGTATCAAGCCCCCCTGTCAAAGACTGTCCCTAGAACTGCCCAACAGCTGTCAGACCGTGCAAGACGGTTTGGTACATTTAGATTTAGTCATTTAGCAGAGCTAAATCCATCGTTTTTATCCAAAACGACTTACAAGAAGGAGCAAAAGGTGCATAGGTCAAGGATCATAAACAACGAGATAGCCCCCAAAACAATGTGGGGAAAGTGGCTAAATCAGTTACAACTTAAATTCTGTTCCCCCAAAGTTTGAATCTGTTGACAGAGCCCCAAATTGGCTCTCGGTCACCCCTCGGGCGAGAAAAAAAAAAAAAACAAAGCTTGTTTTCCCCCACTAGCTTAAGTCCCGAGTTGTCCAAATACCCCAGAACCTTGAGCCTAGTACAGCCTGCCCGAGGGCGTTTAGAGGGAGAAGTTGTGCATGACTTATTTTTTTGCTTTTCAAGCTTGACATCTGGTTTTGCTGGGTCATTAGCCGTCTACATGTTTGAATGGACACATGCTCGCTCGCTCGCTCTCTCTCCCTTTCCCTCCTCTATTTCTCCCCTTTCCTCCTTCTCTCTCTCCCTTTCCCTCCTCTATTTCTCCCCTTTCCTCCTTCTCTCTCTCCCTTTCCCTCCTCTCTTTCTCCCCTTTCCTCCTTCTCTCTCTCCCTTTCCCTCCTCTCTTTCTCCCCTTTCCTCCTTCTCTCTCTCCCTTTCCCTCCTTTATTTCTCCCCTTTCCTCCTTCTCTCTCTCCCTTTCCGTCCTCTATTTCTTCCCTTTCCTCCTCCTCTCTCTCCCTTTCCCTCCTCTATTTCTCCCCTTTCCTCCTCTCTCTCCCTTTCCCTCCTCTATATTTCCCCTTTCCTCCTTCTCTCTCTCCCTTTCCCTCCTCTATTTATCCCCTTTCCTCCTTCTCTCTCTCCCTTTCCCTCCTCTCTTTCTCCCCTTTCCTCCTTCTCTCTTTCTCGTCCCCCTCCTTTCTTTCTCTTTTGAATGATATAATACAGAACGACTGATGCATGCATGCCTTCCTCCAAATCAGCGTGGAGACTGTAATGGCCCTGGCTGGCTGACCCTCTCTCCTTTTAAAACTGCATCATTGCCTTTTATTGACTCCCCACTCCCTCCAGACCCAGACAGACGCTCTAGACATCAGCATTAATCCTATAGCGTTTCATAGTCTTTACAATTTCCACAACACTTTCGAAGGATGTCTGCAGGCCCTGGCTGGCAGAGAGACCCCCCACCCCCCCACCCCTGAATCCGCTGGTATCCTCGTAGCAGGAACCCCTAACCAGCCGTGCTCCTCATGACACAAGAGAAGGTCTGGGATGGAGGTTGTGAGCCCCACGTGGCATGCTAGCACGCATGCTGCGCCGTGGGGCAGACAGTGAAAGCACACAGCCCTCTAGGGGAAAGACCAGCCAGACCATGCTGCACCTGTCTTCCGACGAGGCTGGGACTGGAGGCCAGGCGCTGGGTCTGTGGACAGGCAGAAGGACAGCCGTGGTCTGGGCATGCCGGAGAGGCTAATTATAGTCCCAGACCTGAGCTACGAGGAAAGGATAGCTCTGAGAACGGAGAGCTGGGAGGGAGGGAGGGAGGGAAAGAGAGCAGACTGGTATGGGCAGGAGGAACAGGGGGTGAGAAAGTGTGTTGGGATTCTAGGATGTCGAGAGGAGTGGGAGGGCGAGCGAGAATGCAAGTAAGGAAGGTTTGCAGATGGGGAAATGGAGAGAGGGGGATGGGAAGATCAGAGGGGAGAATATTCTTGGCAAGACGAGCCCCCTTGTCGGGGTCGCCTATCCCCCCCCCCCCCATCTACACAGCACTCCCAAATCAAAACGATGCTTCGCATCTTGGCCTCGTGCCGAAGACTTAATGTGTGTGTGCTGAATTTATGTTCTTGGCTTGTTTGTGACTATGCTTCTTTCTCACGCACACACACACACACACACACACAGGCGCCAGGGTCAGTGTGTCAGCGTTTATGGTAAAGCACCCCTGCTCTGTGGAAGAGCGACGGGGGCGAGAGGCCTTCACTGACACCACTAATACGGCGGGATGAAAAGAGAGCGAGGACGCGCACAGGGAGCGGGTCCCCGGCCTCGAACACATGTCCTCCTTCACAGGGAGCACCTGCTCGCCCTCTGGAGGGAGGGAGGGAGGGAGGGAGGGTATGGAGTACATCAGTGTTTACTCAGGGCAGTGTGCAAGCCAAGTGGGCTCATTAAAGGGCAGGACCCTGCTTGCTAACACGCCCTGAATCTCAATGAGGAGAGGGGCAGGACAGGCGAGGGAGAATAGACCAGACTAGGCAAGCAGGTGAACGATTCAATCGCTGTATCGATCCCAAAGAAAATTCAAGAAAACTCCTGCCTCTTATCGACATGGGCTGTACTAGTGGCACCAGCAGGCAGGCAGGCTGACATGCACGCAGGAAGGACAACATGAAGATGCAGAGGAAATGAGGAAGGAGTTGGACATCCATGGTTCATAGACTGGCGAACGCGTTTTCGATTTATTTCTACTTCACACGCAACGCTGCAATTCCCTGGGTCCTGAGCTATACACTTGCTGAATTGCAACTTTATACAGTTCCCTGTTCTGAAGCTAATCTAACCACAGACACACACACACACACACACAGATACACTAAGATTTCTGGTAGTTAGATGTAAAAGACTAGGTCAGGGCCGAGGCTATAGCATTAGGACTAATCCACTGAGAGCATTATGGTTTCAATTATGGGACTGGTACAGTGACAATTAAAACTGGCATTTCTCCACCGCAATTGGCCTCGACCACCAGACAATTAACACCCCCTATGTGGAGCACGCACACACACACACCGGCATTCTTTCAAATCTTAATCACTCTCTCATCCCTTCCAAACCACAGCTCCCTGCTGTGCGCTTTACATTCACACTTCCTGGGGGCGAGATCGTAATATCCCTCCCTCCCTCTCTCCCTCCCTCCCTCACCCTGCCAAAGGCAACCACAGGAAGTTACCTCAGTGTTTCTCACCCTCATTAGTTTAGTCTGCCGGGGGGACGCAGCAGCGTGCTAGCAGTCTGGTGGCTGTGGGCTTCACTTAGCAGGCAGGGCGCTAGGCTGGTTAGCGGCAAATTAGCGCCGCCGCGCGCCGCAGTTAGCGTGTTAGCCCCCTTAGCACAGGCGGACACAGTGTGTTTAGCGCATCAGCTCATTAGCACAGATACACAGACTTAGTTACAGTGTCCATTAGCGTTAGCGGAGGGGTTGCTGTGTGGCGCGTTAGCGCGTGATTGATGGAGGTGTTGGCATGTGGGTGAGCAGGTTGTGTTGGAGAGTGCATTAGGGGTAGGTGATACCGGCTGTGGTATGGACCTCTGCGTATGGGATTTCATACATCAGTTGGTTCACACGGACCAGGACAGACTACAGAAATGGTGGCATGAAATCGTTGATTTGCATGCTTCTCAGTGGTGGTCGAAACTGATTTAAAAGACATTCCAGGTTGTAGTTGACGGTGACATTTTTTGATGTTTTTTTGCATGCGTGTTGTGGTCTTAATACTGTGAAGTAACCCTTTCTCTCCCCCCCCACTTCTCATCCTCCCTTCCTCCTCTCTCTCTCTTCCTCTTCCTCTCCTCCCCTCCTCTTCCTCTCTCTCACCCCCCCCCCCCCCTTCCTCATAGACCTGGGTTCCCTCTCCTGGGACGACCTGGAGAACGACCTTCCGGAGGAGCTGAAGAACCTCCCCAACGGCGGCGACCAGGGCCTGACCACCTCCCTCTCCTCCAACGGGGGCTCGGCCCCGCCCACCGGCCCCGGAACCCCGGGAGGCCTGGGCCCCGGGGGGGGCACCGCCTCCCCCAGCCTCATCCTGGACGCCGCCGCCAAGCACAAGCAGCTGTCGGAGCTGCTCCGCGCCGGCAGCGCCTCCAGCCTGGCGTCGGCCAGCGCCCAGCCCGGGGGAGTTGGGGGTCAGCTGGGCCTGGCGCTGGGGAAGAGCCCCCTGGGCGTGGGCCAGGGCTCCCCCAACCACCAGTCTCCGCAGGCCCAGAAAGCGAGCACGCCCACGGGGGCACAGAACAACAACAGCACGGGCGCTGCCATGGGGCTCGGCGCTGGCTTCAACCAGGCCATGGGTCCCCACTCAGGACTCCTACCCCAGGGAGGGCAGCCCCAGGCCGGGCAGGTGATGAACGGAGGCCTGGGGGCTGGAAGGGGCCGGGGGCAGTACCAGGGTCAGATGCAGGGGGCCCCAGGCGGGGGCGGAGGAGGAGGAGTGGGAGGTTCATTGGCGGAGACGCTGGTCCAGGGGGGACAACAGGCTGGTGGCATGAACAAGGTAAGTCACAGAGAGGGATTGGAGAGACTGCACACTCACACCCCAACAAACAGCATCCGCTGTTAGTCAGACACCCAGAAAGTGTGAGAGAGAGGGGGAGAGAGAGAGAGAAGGTGCCAACTGGTCAGTGGGAGGGCATAGCTGTCATATCTGGCGCTGGCTGCTTGTTTGGTTGGTTCCCTTCTGGAGGCTCAACGCAGCAGGCCAGAGCCTGCTGCTTGTGATGCTCCCAGACTAGCATCTTCTGAGAGGACGCCAAGCGCACCCCCCCCCCCCCTGACAGCCTCCCACTGTGGCACACGGTGGGGTGTGTGTGTGTATACATGCATGTACGAGTGTGTGTGTGTATACATGCATGTACGAGCGAGTGTGTGTGTGTACATGCATGTACGAGTGTGTGTGTGTGGCGCCCGTGCCCTCGGCGGCGGCGACGCTCGCTCGCGTGTTTTCGAAGCTCCGCGAGTCTCAGTCGACTGGAGCCAGCGGTGCTTGGTCGGCCGGTTAACAAGCTGTAACGAGGTCCGGACCTGGTCGCTAAGCGCTGGTCGCTAAGCGCTGGTCGCTAAGCGCTCCACCGTTCTCTCTGAGACCTGGATTCACTCCAGCATGGAGCGAAGACCTCGGACTACACGGAGGACTCCTCAAGTCGTGTGTGTGTGTGTGTGTGTCTGTGTCTGTGTGTGTGTGTGTGTGTGTGTGTCTGTGTGTGTGTGTGTGGCAGGCTAGTTGTCTTATTGCCCACAGGTCTTTGTCTGAGTTCATTGTAGTTTGGACACTGTTCTGAGGCTGGGTAGAAGGCAGCTGGTGACAGGCCAGTCACCGTTGTCACACATTCAGTTACTGTCAAAGGGGATTCTCAAGAGTGGATTTGAAGTGTGTGTGTGTGTGTGTGTGGCGTGTAGTCAGGGATTGTTTGTCTAAGCCCCCTGACACTACTGTGGTTCAGCAGGAAATCAATAGGAAACCATCCATTCTGCTGGCTGGCATTCAACACACACACACGCATGCGTACGTACGTACAGGAAGAGCTGTCCAAAACCACAACACGCGCGCACACACACAGGGCAGTCCAAAACCGCAACGTAAAAAGATAAAGTAGGTTTTGTGTAACGTAACCAAATCTGGCAGTGTGTCAGAGAGACTTGATTGTTTTAGAGACAAACTGATGGGTATTTAGGGACAGAGCCATGTGTGTGTGTGTGTGTGTGTGTTTTCTCTTTGGTTCACGTTGTAAATCTGTCTCTGGCTGCACGTGTGTGTGTGTGTGTGTGCTCCCTCGCTTGTCTTCTTCCTGACTGGCTCTGTGCCTCCCTGTTGTAAATCACATTACCAGAGGCCGCTCTAGGGTTCCAGTGTGAAGGGTGGGAGTAAAAGAGGAAGATGGATGGAGGGAATGAAGAGCCTGAATGTACTCCTCTCGTCTGGTCTGGAGGGAGACGGGAGGGAGGGGAGGAGCGAGGGGGAGGGGCAGGGAGGGAGGGGAGACGAGGGAGGGAGGGAGGGGCTGGCCGGCAGCCATACAGCCTGTCGCTGTGCGGAGTGTGTCTGAGAGGGGGCAGGAGTGAGTGGGGGTATGTGGCTGCGTGTGTGTGTGTTGGCTGTGTGTGTGTGTTGGCGTGAGCGCTCAGCTGTGTGTGCTGCTGGTCCTTGGCTGTCTCAGCTGGGTGTCTTTTATCTGGTCTGTTGGAGCGCTGTCAACGACCCTGGAGGAGGGATGAGGAGATGGGGAGAGGGGGAGAGGGAGGGAGAGGGGGAGAGGGGGAGAGAGGATGAGACAGGAAGACTAATTAGAGCTGAGCAGGACCTGCAGGCTGCCTCCCCTCCCTGGCTCTCTGACACGGTGGCCGTCCGCGGCGTCACCAGGGGAACCAAGGCGGGATTTGTAGTTTTGTAGTTCTTCCTGTGGAGCAGCTGGGCCCGAGGAGGGATCTCGACTGAGATGCTCAGAAGGGGACTTTTTGCTGCTTGGATATTGAACTTGATTTTGATCAACTTTTCTCTCTCTCCCTCCCTCCCTCCCTCCCTCAGATGGGGCTGGGAAGTAATGGGGGTCCGTTCATGGGGGGGCAGGGGTACGGGGGGCAGGGGGCGGGGGCGAGCCCCCAGCACCTCCAGAACAAGGCGGCCCTCTCCAACAGCTTGCCTCCCTTCCCTACCGAGCTGAAGGGTGCTGCCGTCACCAGCCTCCCTAACCTGGTGAATGGGACACACACACACACACATATATATATATACACACACACACACTAGGTGTGGAACGGCACACTGAAGTCATGGTTCGGTTCATACCGCGGTTCAGACATCACGGTTCGGTACAACGGAGGGAAAAGCAAAACAAACCAGGTTCTTCTGAGTGAATACGGCGCATTGAATATGACATGTAAATTCTGATTGCTTCAGTGATTTTTTGGGCCCTATTTGTATGTGTATCTAATGGCTGGCTAAGCACTGTAGGGAGGAGAAGTTGGACAGTTATTTTTTTTGTCTCGTTCCAGTGATTGGCACACCTGGGTGATGGCGTCGGATATTTGTAGTCATTAGGCACACGCTCTTATCCAGATGTTTTAAATGCGTTGTAGCATGTTAGATGTTTTCCCACTCACATACCCCACAACTGCTGAACAACGCAGACACACAGTGCTTGTCCTATCCACCACTCTCTCGCCTGTACTACTGTAACTGACTGGGAAACCAGTCACAGTTTTCCCAAACTTGCAATCTTAGAGGCCGGCAGGTCGTCTATCTCTCGTGGGTCGCCACCACTCGCCATACTCGTCCTTAGTGCTTCTAGCTATCTCTGACTCACGGCGGCGCCAATCAGAGCTTCAGAGCTACATATTAGATGTCCCTAAAGAACACGAGTATCTAACAGTAGTTCCGCATTACATTAATTAATGTAAGTTTTATTTATTTTTATACCGTGTATTCTCCGTGTAATTTCAGGCACCGAACCGTGACGCCAGTACCGTTTCGGTTCAATACGAATACATGTACCGTTCCACCCCTATCACACACACACACGGAACTCTTCTTCAAGAGGCGAATTATTCGATTTGTAACTTCTCCTAACCTTATGTTTCCCCAACTTCCTCTGTTTCTCACCGCTCCCTCCTCTACCGCTCCTCCCCCCCTGCTTCTCTCCCCTCTTTCTCCCTTCTCTCACCCCACCATCCACCACCCCCCAGGCCCAGCTCCAGCAGCAGCCCCAGCAGCAGGTGCCCTCGGTGGGCACGGTCCCAGGCGTACCGGCTGGCGTGGTCCCCGGGGCATCCCTCTCGTCGGCGCCGGCGGCGGGCCCCACGGCCGACCCGGAGAAGCGCAAGCTGATCCAGCAGCAGCTGGTGCTGCTCCTCCACGCCCACAAGTGCCAGCGGCGGGAGCAGGCCAACGGGGAGGTGCGGGCCTGCGCCCTGCCCCACTGTCGCACCATGAAGAACGTCCTCAACCACATGACCCACTGCCAGGCCGGCAAGTCCTGCCAGGGTCAGTCCACTTTCTCAATCTCTCCATCTCACTTTCACTCTCTCGCTATCTCTCTCGCCCACACACACTCTCGGTCGATCTCTCTCGCGCGTGCGCACACACTCTCAGTCTATCTCTTTCTCGCGTGCGCACACACTCTCAGTCTATCTCTTTCTCGCGTGTGCGCACACTCTCAGTCGATCTCTCTCGCGTGCGCACACACTCTCAGTCTATCTCTTTCTCGCGTGTGCACACACTCTCAGTCGATATCTCTCTCGCGTGCGCACACACTCTCGGTCTATCTCCCTCACGCACACACACACACTGTCTCTCTCTCGTCCACACACACGCTCAGTCCATCTCTCTCGCCCTATCTTTCATCCTTCTTTACCAGTCGACTTCCTTCCCTCCTTCTCTAGACGGTCTGATGAGAACCTGAGGTGGCTCATAGCCAGCTCCGCTAATGAGAAATCCCCTCCAGACACTCATTTTGATCTATCTCACACACACACACACACACACACACACTCTCTCCAGCCAGTCTCATTTAGATCTGGCCGACAAACCGGGTTGTTCTTGGAATCTGAATGCCTTAGTTTAATTTCAAGCCAAACACAGAGGCCAAGTCGAGAGAGAAATGTGTGTGTGTGTCTGTGTGTGTCGGCAAACTCATTTCCTCCGGTCCTCTGTGCCACCGTAATAACCAGAGAAAGTACTGTTGCTCATCAGTGATTGCTATCGGGTTTGCAACATAGTTGTATTTTTTACATGTCTAGAGATTTGAGTTTTCCCTGGTGTGTGGGGGAGTTTAGGGGCTGTTTCTTGGCCATGCTTGAACACGCCAGAATAAGTATCTGAATTCTCCTTGCCTTTAGAAAGTGTGCTGTCGGCATTGAGGCTTCCAGCAAGGCATTGTTTTGCAGCAGCTTCTTGCCCCAATAGATCAAAATATTGTGGTGTTTCAACCTCTCCTTCCCCCTCCCTCCCTGTCTCTCTGCAGTGGCCCACTGTGCCTCTTCCAGACAGATCATCTCCCACTGGAAGAACTGCACACGGCACGACTGTCCCGTCTGCCTGCCGCTGAAGAATGCCAGTGACAAAAGGACCCAGCAGCGTGAGTACTGCCTCCTCTGCCCCCACACAGCGCCCCCTGTTGGGGTACTGCCTCCTCTGCCCCCACACAGCGCCTCCTGCTGGGGTACTGCCTCCTCTGCCCCCACACAGCGCCCCCTGTTGGGGTACTGCCTCCTCTGCCCCCACACAGCGCCACCTGCTGGGGTACTGCCTCCTCTGCCCCCACACAGCGCCCCCTGTTGGGGTACTGCCTCCTCTGCCCCCACACAGCGCCACCTGCTGGGGTACTGCCTCCTCTGCCCCCACACAGCGCCTCCTGCTGGGGTACTGCCTCCTCTGCCCCCACACAGCGCCTCCTGCTGGGGTACTGCCTCCTCTGCCCCCCAAACAGCGCCCCCCTGCTGGGGTACTGCCTCCTCTGCCCCCCACACAGCGCCCCCCTGCTGGGGTACTGCCTCCTCTGCCCCCCACACAGCGCCCCCTGCTGGGGTACTGCCTCCTCTGCCCCCACACAGCGCCCCCCTGCTGGGGTACTGCCTCCTCTGCCCCCCACACAGCGCCCCCTGCTGGGGTACTGCCTCCTCTGCCCCCACACAGCGCCCCCCTGCTGGGGTACTGCCTCCTCTGCCCCCCACACAGTGCCCCCTGTTGGGGGCTCACATGCTGCGCTGTGGGCCAGACGCTCGCTGTTTAAACTGACACTGGTGGAGAGGGATGGAGGACTGGGGAGAAAGATATGAGAGGAATGGAGGGTGGTGTGGTGGTTAGACTGTCAGGAGGGAAAGAGAGGAGGAGAGGGGAGAGGGGAGAGGGGAGAGAGGAGAGGGAGAGAGACTGTCAGGAAGAGAAGAGAGTGTCAGGAGACACTGGGTACACTGGCATGTCATGCTGAGCGATTGGCTGCTGTATCGGTGACTCAATTCAGTCCCTTGCTGCTTGACTTGACTGACTGCCTGGACCAGGGCTCTCTTCCTCTCTTGCTGCCTCTCTCGCTCTCCTGCTGCCTCTCTCGCTCTCCTGCTGCCTCTCTCGCTCTCCTGCTGCCTCTCTCTCTCTCCTGCTGCCTCTCTCGCTC
>NC_090070.1:11317482-11322482 GCF_038355195.1 Osmerus mordax | reverse complement strand
GACGCAGAGTGAGAGGGACCAGACGTCTGGGGATGAGGGGGAGGGGGAGGGGGGGTTCCATGAGCCAAACACACACACACACAGTGTGCACACCCGTCCAGTCATACGCAGTGCTGGACTGGAAGTCCCCAAACTATCTGAACTTGTATTAGTGTTTCCTTTATGCCCCCCCCCCCCCCTCCCCCCCTCTCCCTCCCTCCTCAGATGGAGCTGTTCCCATGCCCAACGTGCCAAACCAGATCCTGAGCCGTATGCAGGTCTCTCAAGGTACCGTCCTGACCCCTCTGACCTGCCCCCTCACCTCCCCCTCGGAGGCTTGGTAGGACATGTATGAGCCTGGTGGAGTTCTGGCTTTCTTTCTGACTGTGTGTGTCTCTCTGTGTGTGTCTCTGTGTGTGTGTGTGTGTGTGTGTCCAGGGATGACCCAGTACGGCTCCATGGCGCTGCCCAGCGTCCAGATGTCCCAGTCCCCGATGGGAGCCCGCGCCGCCTCGCCCATGACCCACCCACAGCACCTCAACATGGGCTCTGTCCCCTCGGTGAGGCACGCACACTCACACACTATACACACACACTACACACTCACCACACACACTATACACACACACTACACACTCACCACACACACTATACACACACACTACACACTCACCACACACACTATACACACACACTACACACTCACCACACACACTATACACACACTACACACTCACCACACACACTATACACACACACTACACACACACTATACACACACACACACACACTACACACTCACCACACACACACTATACACACACACTACACACTCACCACACACACTATACACACACACTACACACACACTTATACACACACACACACACTACACACACACTATACACACACACTATACACACACACCACACACACTATACACACACACACACTACACACACACTATACACTCACCACACACACTATACACACACACTACACACACCCTATACACACACACACACACTACACACACACTATACACACACACACACACTACACACACACTATACACACACACTACACACTCACCACACACACTATACACACACACACACTACACACACACTACACACTCACCACACACACTATACACACACACTACACACACCCTATACACACACACACACACTACACACACACTATACACACACACTACACACTCACCACACACACTATACACACACACTACACACACACTATACACACACACACACACTACACACTCACCACACACACTATACACACACACTACACACACACTATACACACACACACACACTACACACACACTATACACACACACTATACACACACACCACACACACTATACACACACACACACTATACACACACACTACACACACACTATACACTCACACACTATACACACACACCACACACACACTACACACACACACACACACAAACTATACACACACACACACTATACGCACACACATTACTCCACTTTCAATTATAATAGCCCTGCATTGAAAGAGCCTCTCAGCCATGAGTCACCAGATGGACAAAGGGAGTATTTTTAGTGGCCAATTTGTTGCCGAGAGCAGTGGCCCTTTGTGGAGTTTCTACAGGTGCCCCCCCCCCTCACAGAGGGGGGCCTCTCTCCCTCAGTAGCTGCTTCAGGCGCCAATCTACCCCCCGTCCTCCTATGAAAACCCCTCATGACGCCCTCAGGTTTCTACAGGTGCCCCCCCCGTCCTCCTCACATACAGGGGCCTCTGTGACCCCCCCCCCCTCCCCAGGTTTCCAGTCACAGCGCATTGTGTGTGTGTGTGAGCGCGTGTCGAGAGTGTTACTTGTGGTAATTGATGAATTCCACTTCCAGCTGCCCTCTGAGAAGGGGCATGGAAATGAGTGACTGGAACAGCGAGCTAGCGCTGCATAGCTGACTGGTTCATGCTGTTTTCTAACTAATAGGTTCTGTCCTTCAGACCTGTTCAACCTGGTGAATAGTCAAGTGAAGTCTTAAGTGGCATCGCTAAATTACTTAGTATGGATTTTCTGTAGTACACTTTTCTACAAAGCAACTGCCACCTAATTACCACCCTCCCTCTCCTCCATCCCTCCCTCCATCCCTCTCTCCATCCCTCCCTCTCCTCCATCCCTCCCTCTCCTCCCTCTCCTCCCTCTCCTCCCCCTCCCTCTCCTCCCTCCCTCTCCTCCATCCCTCCCTCTCCTCCCTCTCCTCCCTCTCCTCCCTCCCTCCCTCCCTCCCTCCCTCCCTCTCCTCCATCCCTCCCTCTCCTCCATCCCTCCCTCCCCTCCATCCCTCCCTCTCCTCCATCCCTCCCTCTCCCTCCCTCTTTCCCTCCATCCCTCCTCTCCCTCCATCCCTCCTTCTCCTCCATCCCTCCCTCTCCTCCATCCCTCCCTCTCCTCCATCCCTCCCTCTCCTCCCTCTCCTCCCCCTCCCTCCCTCTCCTCCTCTCCATCCCTCCTCTCCTCCATCCCTCCCTCCATCCCTCTCTCCATCCCTCCCTGTCCTCCATCCCTCCTCTCCTCCATCCCTCCCTCTCCCTCCCTCTCCTCCATCCCTCCCTCTCCTCCCTCTCCCTCCCTCTCCCTCCATCCCTCCCTCCACCTCCTCCAGATGGGCCTGTCCCCGTCCAGGATGCCCAGGCACCGGGCCTGCTGGGGGCCCACGGCGGGGGGTCCAGCATGGTGGGCCAGACAGCCGGCCAGGGCCAGGGGGGCCAGTTCCCCCCGGGGACCACCTCAGTCACCCCCACAGTGGGGCCCGGACAGTCCCACAGCCCAGGCAGCTGTCACACAGGTGAGACCTGGAGGGAGAGGAGGGAGGGAGGGGAGGGGAGGAGGTCGCCACCACTAACCCCTCACACTCAGGCTACCTCCAGCTGTTGCCTCTACCCTGGTCTTCCTGTCTGATCTCTCTGTGTGTCTCTGTCTGTCCGCTGTCCTCCATGTTTGTCTCTGTGCTTCTCTTTGTGTGTGTGTGTGGTTCCCTCTCCTCAGCAACAGTCCCAGCAGCAGACCCAGCACTAACCTCCCCATCACTGCGCTTGGTCCCTCCTCTTCCTCTCCTCTCCCAGCCCTCGCTCCACCCTACACCTCCGCCCTCCTCCTCCTCCTCCTGCTCCTCCTCAAGCCGTGGGGCCCACTAACCTGCAGCCTCCTCTCCAGTCCTCCAGTCGCGCAGCTCCACCCCCACCCTCCCCTGCCCCACCCCGGCCCCGGGGGGCACCCCGCCCCGCCCCGCCCAGCCCCCTCCGGAGACGCTCCTGCCCCCCACCACGCCGGTGAGACTGAGACCGCATGCCCTCTCATCCCCCCTCCACCCCCATCCCTCCTCACGTCCACCCAGACCGTATCCCCCCCCCATCCCTCCTCACGTCCACCCAGACCGTGTCCCCATCCCTCCTCACGTCCACCCAGACCGGGTCCCCCCCCCCATCCCTCCTCACGTCCACCCAGACCGGGTCCCCCCCCCCATCCCTCCTCACGTCCACCAAGACCGGGTCCCGTCCCCCCCCATCCCTCCTCACGTCCACCCAGACCGTGTCCCCCCCCCCATCCCTCCTCACGTCCACCCCGACCGCGTTTCCCCCCCCCACCCCTCCTCACGTCCACCCAGACCGGGTTCCCCCTTCCTCCGAGTCACCTGACCGTCCATGTGTCCGTCTGTCTGCATCCTAGCGCTCCGCTAAAGGAATGATGGGACTTGGAATTGCTCAGGACCAGGTCACCTGCTCTGTTCTGGCCTGCAGGCGAGCAGCCTGACGGCGTGCAGCCTTCTCTCCCTTCATTCTGTCTCCTCACCGCCATCCTCTTTCTGCCCCTCGTTGTGTCCGTTCTTCCTCTCGTTTTCACCCGTTCTTTCGTTTGTTCTCTCTCTCATTCTTATCGTTCTTCCTCTTGTTCGTTCCTCTCGCTTTCTCTCGTTCTCTTCATCGTCTCGTTGTTAATCCCTCGTTCCGTTTCTCTCCCTCTCTCTCTCTACCTCTCTCTACCTACATTTCTCTCTACCTCTCTCTCCCTCTGTCTTTCTACCTCCTCTCTCTCCCTCTCTCTCTCTCCCTCCCTCCCCAGCTGTCCCAGTCGGGGGCCAGTCTAGATAACCGTGTTCCCACCCCGGCCTCCGCTGCCAGCGCCGACCACCTGCACTCCCAGCATGCCCTGCCCGACCTGCCGGACCTGCCGGGCCAGGAGCCCAAAGTGGAACGCCACGAGGTGGCCATCGGGGGCAAGACGGAGCCCAAGATAGAGGTGTGTGTGTGTGGTCTGTGAACGGATTCACCAGGTGTAGTGAATCCGTTCACTACACCTGGTGAACGGATTCACCAGGTGTAGCTCCACCCCCTCCTTAACCACCGTGAACACCGGACCCTTCATCTTCCGTTTGTTGTTTCAGACGGAGGACGACTGCGGTTCCCTGTCGGTCAAGAAGGAGGAGTCTGAGGAGAAGCAAGAGCCAATGGAGGTGGAGGAGAAGAGAGCGGACACGAAGGCAGAGCCCCGAGAGGAGGAGGAGGGAGGAGCCAACGGCACAGCGTCCTCATCCCCTCCTCTGTCCCGGAGGAAGAGTGAGTGTGGGCGAGGAGAGGGGGAGGAGGTGGAGGAACAGGGGAGGATGATGTTGTGACTAACCAGCTTCTTCTCCCCCTTGTCGTCTTTTTCTCCTCTCTCTCTCTCTCTCTCTTCCTTCTCTCCTCTCATTCTCTCCTCCTCTCCTGCCCCTCCTCCTCCTCTCCTGCCCACCTCTCCTCCTCTCCCGCCCCACCTCCTCTCCTCCTCCTCTCCTGCCCTCCTCTCCTCCAGTCTTCAAGCCCGAGGAGCTGCGCCAGGCCCTGATGCCCACCCTGGAGTCTCTGTACCGCCAGGACCCTGAGTCCCTGCCCTTCAG
The DNA here is from genome assembly GCF_038355195.1 of Osmerus mordax. NCBI lineage: Eukaryota > Metazoa > Chordata > Actinopteri > Osmeriformes > Osmeridae > Osmerus > Osmerus mordax. The sequence goes on along the minus strand of NC_090070.1, from coordinate 11,317,558 downwards.
ACAGCCTGTGGACCCCCATGGTGCTAGGCATCCCGGTGAGGACACACATTACATTTTACATTTAGTCATTTAGCAG